>NW_010251381.1:0-1673 GCF_000690775.1 Eurypyga helias | reverse complement strand
TTATTAGTGGTTATTAGGGGTAATTAGAAGTTATTAGTCGCTATTAGGGGTAATTAGAGTCTAATTACCGATTGTTAGTGGGTGATACTGGGGTTATTAGTGGGTAATTAAGAGTAATTAGTGTGCATTATGTTTAATTAGCGTTAATTAGTACTTACTAAGGATTATTATAGGGTTATTAGACGGTCATTAGGGGTAATTATGAGAGATTAGTGGGTTATTAGTGTTAATTAGATGTTATTAGTGGCTATTAGAAGATTATTAATAGGTAATTAGTGTTTATTAAGAGTAACTAGTGTTTTATTAGTGTTAATTAGATATTATTACGGATTATTAAGAGGTTACTAATTACAAATTGCCATTAGTGTTAATTACCATGCTATTAGGGGCTATTAAGAGGTTATTAGCAGCTAATCAGGGGTACCTCCGAGTGCTTAGTGGGTTATTAGTGTTAATTAGTGGCTATTAGTGTTCATTAGTGGTTTTTAGGGGCTATTAATAGGTTATTAGGGGGTAATTAGGGGGTAGTTAGTGTAATTAGAGTTAATTGGTGGTTATTAGGGGCTATTGGGAGGTTATTAGTGTCTCAATAGGGGTAATTATGATTAATTAGTTTGTCATTAGTGTTAATTAGCAGTTATTAGGGGCTATTAGGAGGCTATTAGCAGCTAATCAGGGGTAACTCCAAGTGTTTAGTGGGTTATTAGTGTTAATCAGTGGTTATTAGGGGCTATTAATAGGTTATTAAGGGGTAATTAGGGTTAGTTATTGTTATTACTGTTAATTGGTGGTTATTAGAGGCTATTGGGAGGTTATTAGAGACTAATTAGGGAAAAATATGAGTAATCGGTGGGTCATTAGCTTTAATTAGCAGTCATTAGGAGCTATTAGAAGGTTATTAGCAGCTAATCAGGGGTAACTCCGAGTGCTTAGTGGGTTATTAGTGTTAATTACTGGTTATTAGAGTTAATTAGTGGTTATTGGTCTTGATTAGTGGTTATTAGGGGCTATTAATAGGTTATTAATTGGTAATTAGGGGGCAGTTTCTGTAATTAGTTTGAATTGGCAGTTATTAGGGGTTATTGGTAGGTTATTAGAATCTCATTGGGGTAATTATGACTAATTATTGTGTCATTAGTGTTAATTAGCACTTATTAGGGGCTATTAGGAGGCTATTAGCGGCTACTCAGGGGTAACTCCGAGTGCTTAGTGGGTTATTAGTGGTTATTAGTGTTAATTTGTGGTTATTAGTGTTAATTAGTGGTTATTAGGAGCTATTAATAGTTTATTAAGGTATAATTAGGGGGTAGTTAGTCTAATTAGTGTTAATTGGTGGTTATTAGGAGCTATTGGGAGGTTATTAGAGACTAATTAGGGATAATTATGAGTAATTGGCGGGTCATAGCATTAATTAGCAGTTATTAGAGGCTATTAGAAGGTTATTAGAGGCTAATTATGGATAGATATGAGTAATTTGTGGGTCATCAGCATTAATTAGTAGTTATTAGGGCTTTTAGGAGGTTATTAGAGACTATTTAGGAGTAATTACGATTCATTAGTGGGTTATTAGCGGTAATTAGGGGTCATTAGTGGCTAATCGGGGTGATGGGGGTGATTGGGGTCAGGGGGGCGGGGCCGTGGGGCTGAGGCGGCCCTGCCCCACACGTGTGGGG
>NW_010251380.1:10095-43505 GCF_000690775.1 Eurypyga helias | reverse complement strand
GGAGCCTCAGCCTGGTTCAGGTTAGCCTGGGGGAGACTGCTGCCGTCTGACTGCCAAGCGTGCCAAGTCCGTGCTAGGAGACATATTTACTAGCTTTTTACTTGCTGTCTTCCAGTTTCAGAGGAAATTTATGCTGCAGCAAAAGAATAATTACTCCTATTTTATTGTGACCATCTTACCTGTTTGCTGAAGTAAGCAACCACCAAAATTTTCTGTATATAACAGGTTTCCCTTGGCTGTGACTGTTCTCATTCGCCTACACTCAACCTCCTTTAGGTCTGTGATGTCCCTGTCAGGATGGCGTAACAAATACTGTACAAACACACCACCCGCAAAACACAGCTGCACCATGAAGCTAAACAACAGACCCCTGTGAATTCTCAGCCCGGTTCCTCCTCTGTCCTTAATGCAGTGATCTTGGCAGCCTTTTTGAATTTCACGTGCACATGGAGCAAGATCACAAAACCCTACATAAAAGACCACACAAGCCCAATTCTTGAGCAGTCACAGCTGACAGAGAAACCCCTAACATGTAAACCTGTCCAATAGGCACTGCCCCGTACACCTGAATCTATCTACACATTTCACTTGTCCTGTTGCCTTTTCACCCGTGTTATTTTGGCTAATCAATACCACATGGTATCATGAGATATGCCTGAGATTTCCCAAATACTTGAAGCAGGAGATAGGGGTGTTTTGCTCAGTCCTGAACTTCCAGCAGTGACGAATCCATGTGTGGAAAACACAGAATGCGTCCTAGGTCTAGGATGAGAGGCTTCTGTGTTGACGTAAGTTTGACAAATATTGGTGGTGCGCAACCCGAGTATTGTCAATTGTTTATGTCTGTGAACTCTTCGCAGTTTCTCAGCAAACTAAACAACAATAAACCTGTTTTAAAGTAGATGTTTACTCCTACTTTAGCATACTCCTGCTTTTCCAGGAATCTATGATAGGTTTCCAGCACAGAGGTGCTGTTCCTGCAGGCAAGGGCACAGCCAGCGGGATTACTTTGTATGTGTGCATCTGCATCTGCCAGGGTTTCCATGGTAATGTTCTGTCATCACCATCCTGCTCTTCTGCAGTCTCGCTAAATAATATGGTATCTTCTCCAAACTGGCAAGTGTTGACTTGTTTCATTGTGTCTGATTTATTGGAAGGAAGCACTGCACACCATAACGCTGCTTACAGTTGTATGACCTGTAATCCTCAAATACAGTATCCATAGTGATATGCCCTCCAAAAACGAAAAAGATGGGACAGCACTTACTACACCAGATTCAAGGATCAGTAATCCTGCTTACTCAAGTTAGGAACGTGAGTAAGGATCTTCTTCCTTCTTTAATGCAATGTGGAAAATACACTCCGCGACTATACTTCTCCTTCACTGCGTACCTACTTATTTTAACCTATTCTGCTGTATCACAATTCACACATCTGGAAGAGACAAGATAGAAAAAATGCAGTGCAGTACTATACTGAATAGCATCATTGTAGATAAATACAGAGCTCTGACCTTTATGGCAGTGCCCGAAAGGCTGTAGGTGGTGAACTGTCTTTGAACTGTGCTGGAATTAATTCTTAGAAACAGGAGCTAGAAATGCACCAGGCCCCTGCATGGTGAACATGGAGCCTTGCATGGCTCTGATGGACTTCAGAAGAGTGCCTTTTATCTTGATAATTAGACCTAAGTTCAGAACTCTGCTTCTGAGCATCTTGGAATTCTTTAAACTAAGAGCGCAGTCTGTTTCTGGCTCTTTTACTCCATTTTCAATTTCCCTACCTTTGTATGTTGTGTGAATTTCTGTGTACTTCTTTTTCAAATCCTTCTTGAAATCATAAAAAGAAGTTAGCTTTGTTGTTGTTGTTATTCCAAACATCCAATGTACTGTACACTTCCTGGAAGCAGAAACACCTTCTCTATTTCCTAGCTTAGTTTGTACAGGTGCTGTTTGTCGTGAGGCCTAGGTAAAGTGTAATTTACCACAGTTCCAGTTGCCAGGCTGAGATGCAGTGGTTTCTTCAATGTAATGGCTTGTTGCCATCAACTGTTGGCCATTGGCAAGAAGTTGCATTAAGGCTCTTAAACAACATGGAAACAATAGGTCTGTTTGAAAATAACTGCAGGAAATTTGCAGCATATGTTATGTTTACAGCTGCGAAAAGAGACTCTCTTCCACAAACCTGGCACTTCTTGTTCTTTGACCTGTGTAGCTTGATGGAGGAGTACTTTTTCTTTATAGCTGCTAGCACGATGACTTCCCTTTCAACTAGCCCTGATGAGATCCTGGCCTCTGCTGTAGTAATTAAGCACAGAAACTGTCATTGGGTTATCTTTTCCTCTCTATGCTCTCTTAATGAACATTTCTAATACATTATTTTAATTGTTCAGCTCTTGCGGGGCTTATTCTTTTAAATCAACCAAATACACAAACATAAGCCTCTAAAAATCGCAACCCTTCAGAAATAGTCATTTTACCGTCACCTCTTTAGACTGAGAACATTAATGTTCCTATGAGCTTTGCATAGTGAAAGTACCATGCAGCAGTACCACAGGGTTTGGATGCTTAGCACATGTAATTCTCCCACAAACACTGTCACTTTTATGTCACAGTCATATATGGCATTTTCATTTTCCCATCATGTTGTCCCTGAAATAATCTTTACAATAAGAAGCTTTTCACACAGTCATCTGCAGTCCTACTAATAAACTGCATGAAGCCTCAGTTTACTGTAGGCATCAAGACACTTAAACAAATGGACCAATTTGTTTGTTCCATGAATTTGCATATATGCATGCATAGGTGTGTGTATGTATACGCACATACAAAACACACAAGTGTAGATCTGTGTTGCTAACATACATATATGTCAGAATTTAATTTTATATAGGAGAGAGAAAAGCTGAGTACTGTAAAACTGATTCTCTGTTTACAAGTTGCCAAAGCATATTACTGTATCCTCAACTCACACAATTCAGTCTCTATAGATTATATTCATTGAGAAGAGTAGCTCGGAACAGTAAACAGTTTGCAATCAGTCTTATTTTAAAAATTACTTAGATTTTTACAAAGAAGGGACTACAAAATCTGATTTTAAACACAACTTTTCTAAAACAGACTATATACCTTTGGGATACAGTTAGTTGTGATTCAGTTTCAAAATCCATGCCTAATCCAGACAGTATTTTCCCTCTATCTAATAAATATATCGGTTGAAAAACGCCTGCAAAGATTTCACACTCTGCCAGGATCAAATACAGTCCAAAACATCTCACATATTAAAGAAGCAGAGTTAGAAACATAGTAGTTAAGCCAAAAGATGATATTTCAATGGACAACCTACATTATACTCCTCTACAACCAGCATATGTACCTTAAAAATCTATTCTGCTGTTCCTTATATTCAGTGGCTGTTAAATCCAAGCTCTTAGGAAATGGCTAACAAGTCATGATGTTGCACTCACCAGGTCAGGTGAATGATACAAATGCCTAGACATCCATTATTCTTGCAGAGAATTTATCCCTTTCAATCCATAGTCCCTCTTAGAAGTACGATGTGGCCCTGCGTGATGGGGGATAACAAAGCTAAATGTCATTTGCCTCATTATGGAGTTGGATCTTGAGGCCACACTGTCTAACCAACTCACTTAGTGACTGAAAGTGTTGAAAAAGGCTGAGGATCCTGTGGCTCTTGCCAGCTGAAGGTCTCTGTGGTAGACGAGGGCAACCTCGGCACATTCCTTGAAGGATTTGATGCATTTGTCACGTCATCACCTATCTCCCATCTAACCATCAGCATACAGAGCTTTAGGAGGAGAGCAAGAGATCATCTAGCAATGCCAACTGAGCACATTGAGTTTCCCCTTCTGGCCCGAGTCCAGTTTGCACTAGGTCTGGAATATTACCTTTATCTGGGTGATCCTGGGTCTAAACTCCTCTAGAAATTTTCTAGGGAATGAAAATTCAACCAAAAAACGCAATTAAATAATTTTTAATTTTGAAGATTTTTTGGGCTGCAGGAAAAGGCTTTGTCACCACTATCAGCCAACAGCTTCAGCTACCCTTGAAGCCACATTAGAAACCCTTGTGTTGCCCAGTTATATGGGATCCCCTCTGCATGCCATCTTCTTTCTCTGTTGATCAGGTGATCCATGATGTGGGCAAATACACAGTAACTCTGCCCCTAGAGATAGACATCCTTCATGGCCCACTTTGCCACAAGGACTATGTGGAGCAGGACAACCAACTTCCCAGGTCTTTGGCCCTGAGCACCTCACTTGATCGAAGGAAGGATCCAGCAGCATGTACCTGAGTGCTTTAGGGTCTTATGGCTGTGGTGCAGTCATCATATAAGCTGAGACGGAGTCTGACAGCACAGTGCTCCCATACATCCTTTGTGGAGAATTTCAAGAGTCTGGGGAGGAATCAAGAAGGGCTGACTTCCTCAGCCAGGAGTAATCAGCATTGCTCTTGACTGAGGGAAAACTAATGTTAACCTGGTAAAATTCTTGAGGAAATGGCATCACCTCTCACTCCTTGGCTTTAGGTTTAACATCGAAGTGTGCAAAATGTATATTAAGTTGTCCTGTCTGGTCTGAATTGTAAAAGCTCACCAAAACGGCAGATGAATACTAATAGTGCGGAGAGGTTACCTACATGTTTCCAACAGCGAGAATTTGTATTTCATTGTTATTTCTGAAAAAGATTCATGTCAGTTGTCACTTTTGCCACACTGGGTTCACAATATCCTAATTTGAAGTCAAGGCAAATCTTACTTTTATACTAATTTAATGGATTAGAAATGTGGTCTGTATATTTCCATTTTTAATGATTCAATTTGCTGCATTACACAGTTTTTTTGTGCTTGAATGGTTACTTTTCTGCCTCCACAAACTCTGTGGCCTTCTCGTCATATGGCTGATGTAATCTAGTGTTTTCTACTTCATGTTGTGAATAAATATGCTTATTTTTGTGTATCTTGTGTTTGGTTTACATGTTTTTGTGAAAAAGAAGCAAAGTATCCTACATCGAACCATATTGCTCTGTTTCCCTTTGCAAAGCAAATTGGTTTTGCTGCTTCAGTGCCCATTTCTTCTATTATATTCTTGCTAAGGGACTAAGGAAGCAGGTACCATAAAATGGAATAACACTTTCGTGAGTTCCTAAAAGTCTGACTGTACTTTGTGAAGAAAATGGAGTCAATAATGTTTTTTTCATCTGACAGCACAAATCACAAGCTGTTCTGATCTAAGTGTGATGGCAGTATAAGCCCCCAGATGGCATTCTAACCTTGTTTTTCTAAATCATTTGTTTTCATAAGGCATGGATCTGATTCTTTTGTTTAAAAAGAAATTTTCCTCACCCTCATAGTAGATTTGAACAAAGAAATTAAAGCCGTACTCTGATACTTCTTTTTTCTTCTTTTTTTTTTCTTTTTTTTTAGTTTCCTATTTGTATACTTTCTGGTCATTCAAATGCAGTAGCCTCAAACCCAGCTTGAAATCTGATAGACATTTAATGGAATCATGTAAATTATACTATATTCCAGATATTAAACTCCATAAGCAGATGATGCCCTGCAACAGGCATTCAGTAGAAGATACCATTCAAATTTTAAAGATCACAATTACAGTAAAATTAGTTACATTTCAAAATCTTTATGAGAAAAGTGTAAATCCAATTGCATCTAATACTTTACAATACATGAGTATTAACTAATGCTAGGTCATGATGAAATCCAGGCAAAATTCAATATTATGGCTACATGAAACCAAAGAGATTCTGGTGGCATTTCCATAACCTTCCAGGAGTAAAATCAGGCAGATCTTTGCAAAGAGCACGACTTGCACCTCCTGACTTAGACACCCAGTTCAGTTGATGAGAGTGCTGATGGTTCGTCTTCAGCTCCTCCAGACATTAGAAGAGGGATGGCTCCCATAGAGATTGACTCAAACTACCCCAGATAGCTCCTCATTCAATTTGCTCCCTACTGAAACATTTCCCTCCCCATCAGCTTCATGGTTCAAAGGCTGGCGTCTAGTTTCACTCTTGTAGTGTTTTTTCCCTTTCAGTCATCTCATGCCCAGTCGTTACCTTGCTGGTTGACACCTGTGTGCTTTCTCCCACACTGCACTGAACAAGCAAGAGGAGTGCCCACAAAATAATCTCACTGGCCCTTTGAATCCCTTCTTTCAACTTTCCAACAAAACCCACAACTTCTTTAGAAACCACTGGGCTGATGTGCTACAAGTGGTCCTTATGACACTGACCAGGGCTGTCACCTAATCACGTGCACCATGGTTCACCCTAACTGTGTCTCCTTGCAATTGCTTTGCTTGTATTTGAATTACAACCTCTTTGAAAGGTGGACCATTTTATTTTTTATTTGTGCAGCACTCAGACAAATGGGATCTTTGTCCCTCTTTAGGATTGCAGTGGAATACAGCAGCATAAATACATAGCAATCATATTTAATAAAGCAAATAGAGCTAAATTAAATTACTACTTAAAATACATTGGGATGTAATAGGTCATAAATAAAAAACATGCATACACAGTGCCCTGGATATATTTCAGAGTGTACTTTAGGAGGAGCCAGTAAGTCAGAGTATCATCAGCCACGCTTCCTAAAACAACAAAACCCAAATTGCTGCGGCAGTGTAGGACTGTGGGTAGCCTGGAGACCAGAGAGAAAGTTTAAAGTTCAAATTTTCATCTGCCCTGTTGTATTTCAGCCCTAAAACTGTCAACAGCACACCTGAAGAATCATTTCATTATATTTTTAGAGATTAAGCTGTAGTTCATACCAGTCACTTGCAAGTGGTATCACTGAGTTTTGGACTGGACAAATGAAAAACTCCTTTGAATTTAAACAGATTTTGAAAAAAAGCTGTGTATATTTGTGCACAAAGACTTATGAATAACCCTTTTTAGACCGTATTGTACTGTGCATATGACATTGCTGTTTAATTATCTTCTTATTTGTCAATTACATTTTTTCATCCTCTGTTTTCCTGTGGCATTAGGGTATGGGCATGGTTAAGTGCTAAGCATAGACTTACAATTTTAATAGCCTATCCCCTTCACAATAAGTGCAAAAATGATCACAGGATATTCTTTTCTTCCCTAATTCAGAAATGCCTGAGAGATTCCTTTGCCCTTACAAAAAATTCTATGAGATGAAAAATATATCCTGACAGCTGATGGTAGTAAAGTTTCACGCATGTAGCAAAGAGGTCCAAAATGGAAAAAGCCTCACTGCCTGAGCTGTAATGAATCCTCTGGTGGCTAAAGCAGAAGCCTTCAATACCTACAGCACATTAAGTCACCACAATGAGAGGACGGGTCACTTCTTGGTGTCCTCTGGGGCCTTGCCAAAGAAGTTGTTGAATGACCTCTACTGCTAATTAATTCTCTTTGGGTGACACTCAGTTTCTGGCCGTAGGAATACACTGGCAGTGTGACGTGACTGTGCAACTAATCTATGCAACTGCAATGGTGAGATACTTCTAGTACAGATATGGATTTATAAAAACCATTGCACAGGATGCTAGCAAGACCTCACTCGCTGTGTTATGTACAACTCTGATCCCCCAAGCAGAAAAGATTCATTGATACCTGTATGTGAGCAGGGAGCAGTCACCATAACCCCCAAGGCTGATCACGCCAGTTGACACCAGAAATTCAGCTCAACCAAACACAAGTGGGCAGGGGAGAACAGCTCTCTCTGATGTATCAGGAGGACACTAAAGGTGGCTGCGAAATGAGAAGGATTTTTGATCAAACATGAGGTTTTGGTGGGCTAAGCCCTATGTGGCTGTGCAATGACACATGGACAGCCTTGCAAGGGCCTGTAGGGACAGAGGTGGCAGTTGCTCTGAGAAATCCCTTCCTGTGCTCCTGTCCTGATGCAGCAGACTGGCACAAGGACACTAGGTACCCACTTCAGCTATACAATTAGATGGGATTAAAAGATGCATGCACCTTGCTCTGCTGTCTGAACTGAGGGAGGGGGTGATGAGAAAATTTCACTGTGTGTTTGCTAAGGTCCAATCTGGCAAAGTATTTCCGTCACATTTCCAACGTGCACCATTTGAGCTGACTCACCAAAATATTAAAAGGCATGTTTGTGTTCAAGTACGTTGCCCAAAGGCTCTGTGGGCCACATGCTGGTTTTCATGTTACTCAAGAGGAATCTTCCTCTTGAAAGAAAAACAGATTGAAGCCAAATCCTTGCAAATATTTCATTCATTCATTCCAGTCAAGTTACTGGAAAGCATGCAACTAAATATCTGAAGGTTCACTAGTAAAAGGTGATATCTGAATCTGACTTTAAAGTCCAGAACTCCAGTTAAGAAACACACTGGAGTGTAGGTTACATGAGCACCACATACTGAGGTTTTTTCTTTCACAATTCGGTCTGCACAGTTTGAAATAAAATGTCATTCAACTTTACATAATAAGTTCAAACAAAAATTATAATTGATGAGCCATAATGATTTAGAAGATTAGCTAGGGAACAGTTCTTTTCTACATGTACCATGGTTAAAAAATATTACTATATTAATTCATACTATGTCATTAAATAAAATGGTTTTCTGACTCCCTTCTCCGTATGAAACTACTAAAATGCCACAAAAAGACAGCAGTATTAGGCCATATCCTTTGCTCCCTTTTCATACAAATTCCCCCTTGAAGTAATGAGTAAGGTTAAGTCAGGAGAGGGCCCCATTTTCTTTGGCCTTGATCTCATAAATTCTTGCACGATGTACAGCTGGAAGCAAGGAGTGTTGCTCTCAAGGCTAATTTTGTGGCAGAAGAGTCTGGATGGTGTAGCATACTGTATTTGAGTGCCAGCTAACCAGCTGTGTCATTTGTCCTGTTGCTGTGCTGGCTTTCCTCGCCTCCTCCAGTATGAAATTTGCCTTGGTTGTTTTCCAGAGCAAGTACAGGCAGATGCTGCATCTGGGCTGCAAGGAAAGTTAGGTGAGAGCTGCAGTCTTCTGCTTAGTGTGTGCATGATTCCCAAGAGCTTGTTCTTTTACACTATTCTCTTCATTACAAGAACGGCCAAAAAAAGGGCACAAAAACCTGTTAAGATGGGTGACCAGTGGGACTGGGAGCCTTGGTCAAAATAACAAAGCCAGTGTAAAAGCAACATGAATTTCAGGAGAATCCGTTCCTTTGTCTAAACAGGGATCCTCAGAATCACACTCCTCCTCTCTTGCTTTCCTCTTAGGACAGGCTGTATTGATACCAACACTGGGCCAGGTTATCTCTTCTTTAAACATTGCTTTCTTGAGGAGTGCACTGGTCTCCATGGTGTCCTGGCTTGAAGGACATTTTAATAGAGTTTCAGTCCTTTCTAAACCTTTCCTCTCCTTTCCTCCCAGGCATTCTTCCTACAAAAGTCCAGCTCTTAAGTAGTAAGTTTGAAGCCACAAGGAACTACTGTTTGGTAATTCTCCTCTTCCATGCCACACAGACCAGAAAACTTCACTCAACCATTTCTACAGCAAGCTTCCATGCAAACTGGGGCAGGTCTTCACAAAGGCAGCTGTGCTCCATGTAGAGACCTCGTGTGACAGAGTCTGGCATATAGGTGGTCAAGCTACTCCAGGGCTTGATTCACCTCACCGTTTAAAAATGTTTAAAAGCATCTTGAATTTTTTCTGGTTATAACGTCCAGCCACCAGCATCATGGTGTGTCTTTTTCTGCTAGATTTCAATAGCTAATTAATTAATTCCTAGCCAAGTCAGCAAAGTAAGCAACTACTTACTTACCTGTACTTCTATGTACTTTCCTGTGCTTTCGAAGTTGGGGGGGGGGGTTTGTCTTTTCCCATATATAATCTTGCTCTCTGCCTCAGCAGCTGGTCTCTCCTTTCTCACCTCTACTATATTAATGCTGTGATCTTACACACCTGTTTATACATCCTCTTTTGTCCTCACATTAGTGACAGCACAAGCCCTGTGACATAGTCTCACTTTGTCTTGCTACTCATCTTCAATTAAGCAAGGACTCAGAGGATGATGTCTACCAGACACCATGTGAAATTTTTGAGAGGATTGTACTGGAGGGAATCCATATATGTAAAATCTGACTTCTGTTTCTGAGATGACCAAAATGTAGGCTCTGAAGACTGCCAAGCCTGGTTCATGAAGATTAAAGCTCACGTCTCAGCTGAACACAAGTTTCTAAAAAACAATGATCAGCTGCTTTGGTAGAGCCTTACCTAACGTGAATTCACCAGGAGATAATACGGCTCCTATTTCAGCTGTGGGAACTCAGCCATAGTAAAGCATAACCCAGCTCAGATGATGATAGTTACATTAAAAACATCAAGAAATATTTGTAGATGTTTCTGTTCTGAGTCAGACAGTTTTAGCATTTTGTCATGCAGCATGCAGCTGAAGAGACAAAAAAACCCAGATGTCACTGTTCACAGGCATGAGATGCTTCTTTACAAAGAGACACCAAATAAGCAGTTTCAGCCTGGCTGAATGAATTTAGGGGACAAATGCCCCTACCCAGGGCTAACCACAGCTCTCGTCACTTGCTGCCAGGGAATGGGGAAATGTCAGGCCCATAGCTCCCTTCCCCTCTCTGAGGCCCTTCAAAGCAGAAGGAGAAGGAGTGGTGGTCTTGAGCAGATCCAAATGAGGTGGTGCTGTGGCCCAGCAGCTTTGACCATGTTCAAGACCCTGGCAGGCTCAAGGGGAACCTCCTTGGCATGAGCTAGGGAAAGGGTGGAAGCAAGAGAGAAGTGTCAAGGACTCACCCAGTTAAGTGCTTAAGAAGGGAAACCTTTGGCCAGTTTCTTGCTCTTCTCTGCTAGAAACTTGTTCAGCAGTTAGACTGCTTTGATTTGGGCTGCCAGGCTTTAGGTACATTTTCAGAAGTGCTGAGCGCTGTCCACCAAAGGAGGGTTGTCCACAGCTGTCAGTGCTCAGTGCCTCTGGAAAACGCATCTCCAGGGAGTTCTAAACAGATATCAAAAAATCAGGAACAGCTTTTGAAATGTGCAGGCTTCCAAAGCAGCTGAAGCAGCTCTGCCACTATCCAGCCAACTTGCTGCATTGCCAGTCAGGCCTTCTGCAGCACCAGCTTTTAAAACCACATTTGATTGTTGAACAGTTTTATTCATTGCAGTCTCTGCAAGTGCTACTTTGTGAAAATGGGTTTGGAACACCACCTCTTTTTTTTTTTTCCTTTTTTTTTTTTTTTTCTGTGGCAGCAGTTGTGTTCCACGTGGTATCTTAGCTGGATCAGTTCTGGATCCAAGTGAGAATTCAACAGAAGCAAAGGAAAAGGATGAAGGAAATACAGCAACCAAAGAATGGCCCAGCTCCCTTGACTACACTTCCTAGATATCCATCTGGATTTCCAAGGATATCCATCTTGACATTATCTGCAGTTGATTGTGCAGCTTTTTAAAATTCAAAAGGGCCACAACTTCACATGAATTCTTATTAGAGTCAGGGAAAATTGTGAATGCATTTCTGGGGGCAGAGCTTTGCCATCTTGTGCAAGGCAGAAGAATCCCCAGTGGATTTACATAACCTCCAAAACAGACCAACTGGGGAAAAAAAGGACAGAATAGCCTTTTTTGAGCAGCAGCATGGGTTGGAAGTCAAAGGTCGGCATGTGTTGGAGAGGAGAATGGCTCCTACATGTGGTCCTTGGCAGCACCAAGACACTCAGGTCAGCCTTCAGACCTCACCAATGCATTGCTACAATTGATACCAATGCTGCCACCACTTGCACTCCACTCCCCATGACGGCCTTTGCGTGAGATGTAGACACACAGCTTACTAGATGACCTTTTTGCTTTCTCAGCTCTGGTTAGAGACAACCTTTGTGCTGAAAAAAGCTGTGAAGTAAAATGGAGTTACGGGATTTATGATTTAAGACCCTTCTTGTGTCACCCTTTTTGACACTGACTCAGGCTGCTACTTCTCTTCCCCATAGCTGCAGGCAATAGGAGGTGTTTTCTCTGGTTTCGGGCAGTCAAGAGGCACCAGCAGTTAAGCGCGTACAAAACCACGAACACATAAAGCTTGCAGCTTCGTGCAGACCGACATCCCCACCTTTGCCAGGCAACTCAGCTCCTCTTGTCATCTCCCAAGTTAGACAAAGAGCCTGTCAAAGCCAAACAGATTGGTACGTTCAACAAAAGCCCTTCTGACCCACTCTCTTCTCCCAAGAGGCTTCAGCTCCTCTCAGCTTTTACATCATTAACACTCTCAGGGCAAGCAGGGGGTCATTTCTAATTTGTAAATGCCCTTGGACCACAAGCTGGGATTTTTAATTTGTTTACCTTGCATATTAAACAGTACTTTCAAAGGTACTGTCAATAAATCCTCTATGAATAGGGATCTTCATTTCAGACCTAGTTGTTACTTTAACATTTTCAATTTGATTAGGTGAGATAAAAAATAATTCCTTGAGGGCAGTCTCAGTCACCAAACACAGTGCTATCACCAAAATCCCCAGAGGGCCGAGGGCAAACCCCAGGCTTCATGATGTGAAGGTAGAGCACTGCTTTATGAAGAAGTCAAACCAAGTTGCTACTTTGAACCCAGCAGTGGGCACTCAATTTATAGGGTTGTGGTGGTGAAAAGTGACTCCTGGGAGAAGCTCACTCATGGCTTCTGACCACCAAGAGGGACAGGGGGCTGTGTCATCCTGCCCAGGGTACCCTTGGGAGTGCCTAGACCTGTGCTGTCAATACCCTACATGCCACACACAAGGAATCAACAGCAAAACCACAACTAGTTAATCAGTTTAACCTTCACTCAGAGCTCCATGCCATGTGGGCAAGTATAGCCAGCCCTCAACCCTATAATCCAGATGTCGCTCTAACAGGTTTGCATCCTCTTGTTTGCACATGTGTCTCTCTTATTTCTTCTCCAGGAGAAAGTAGGAGTTTTTATTTACTTCTTAGCTTTTCATTTCTCAAAATACTTTTATTAAGCTTCCAGGGCAAAAAGGGGAATGTTTCCAGATGTTTGAACCTAAATGCATGACAGTAGATCAGTAGCACTCATTTTCTCTCTCCTTCTCAGCCTGAAATGTGGTGTTACAGGACTATTGAGCTGCAGCAGTGATGTCACAAATATAGCAATGTGGAACTCAACTGTTTGGGTTCACATGGTTTGTGCTAACCTTGCTCCCACTTTTAGCTCCTGAGAGGTTTGATCAGTTACGTAGACAAGACCAAGTCTGAGTTTCAGAACATCTAAAAAGTTAACAAAACTTAGCTACTAAGTCATCTGTGTTCAATTTCTCATGGAAACTGTGCCAAAGCCATGAAACATTCAATAGTATCTTTAAAAGTGGTCATCTGAAAGAGTCAAAACTGTCCCAGATTTGCTCCTTCTCAGTCCCAAATTCATTCAAAATGGTGCCTATATTTCTGAAGAATGTGGAAATTACAACAAAAATGTGAGGATCCAAGGGATCCCTATCAAGCACAGGTGAGATTACGATGAATTGGTCTCCTGGTCCTTCTACTGTAGGACTGGCTGCTTCATAGGAAGCTTCAAAAGAAATAAAAGAAAAGCAAACCAGAAACTGCCTCACATGCAGTGACCTGACTATCTCCCAGGGTAAGAGGCAAGCTGCCTTTCAAACAGTTGTGTTTAGAGGTTGGTTTACATCCGGAAATGTCAAGGATTTCCTATAACACAGCATGGGGAAAGGAAAAAATTGTCAAACTAAACACAAACTGACCAAATGCTGCCAGCTGAGGGAAAACTACAAAACTATGACACCACAGTTTCCTTTTTCACAGATAAGCAGCTCCTGGGCTTCCCCCCTGCCTTATCATGAAGTGCTGCTGCCATGGTCACAGCTCTCCCTCCTACCTGCCCTCACCTGTGGTACCCAGGGCTTCCAGGCAGGGCTGCTCCACCATGGAGAAACAATGATATCATCAAGTGGTCTGTCAGTGAGGGTGGCAGGAGTGTGAACAAGAAAACAAAGGAAAAAGAGACAAGAGGGGCAATGACTAACCTTGGCCCAAGACCACAAAGGGCCACTTCTGTTTGCAGACCATCTCAGCTGATCTTCTCTCCAAGGCTCCTCATCTGTGTATCCCTTCCTGCATTGAGGGTCATGAGGCTGGGTGCAGGGGTCATGTCATGCCTGTAAACTTTGTATGCATGCACTTCCAGGACGTGCAACACCACTGCCCCATGGAAAGTCAACAAGTGCAAACAACGCTCTACTGTATGCCTAACAGCAGCACAAGAAATGCTGTCAGGCCTCTGTGAGATGCAGTGCAGAGCTGCCGTGGCGATGGCAGCAGCATCGCAAGGACCCTGCATAGCACCCTCCTGCAAAGTGACCCACTGGCATGGAGAGACGATGACCGCACCATCAGGGACAGCCAGCTTGATAGACTGTGCCCCCTGAAAAGGAGAAGGAGAGGCCAGAAGAGCCTCTTAAACAATGAATTATCTAAATCAGCCACTAAGATGTAGCACTGATTAAAAAGCTTGTTCAAATTGCTTTCATTGTGATTCATAAACTCTTCATGCAAATTCATATGTTAGGATGAGCACAAAAATTAGAAAGCTGGAATAAGATTGCTTTAATTTAAATAAGAGACATGGTTGTGAATATTAGGCTTTTACACTGTTAGCAGTAACCCATCAGACGTTAACAAAATCTGATATGCAACAGTTTTACATATCCCCTTGTGGGAGAAAGATCAACTTGCAAACCGCTTTATAAATCAGCCACACTCTTAGAGTTAGGCTACTGTATCTAAATGGCTTTTAGATATGCTTCCTGTTTTAAGCTACCATATTTACAAATGAAAGCTTTTTCAAACCACGTCTTTTAATATAATTTGCATATTTAGTAATACATTGATTAACATTAAACACAGATTATTGCAATTTATTTCAGAAACAGATGGGATGCATTAAGTGAAAAGTCAGAGTGTTTAAACAGAGCACACTCCCAGGCTGACTCCTGATGAATGATGAATACAAAAACTTTGTTAACTAACAAGAAAAAGGAAAGAGGAAAGGACACTTCACGCTGTCTCCTTTTCAAGCACCTCCCTCGCTTGAGAGCCTATGCAACTGCCATTAAGGAGAATTAAAATCAAATAATATCATTCAGAGATGCACATGGGTTTACTGAAAGCTCTAGCACAGCAAAGACAAAATCCTGACCCTGGGTCTCAGCTGAAAGGGGGAAAAACCTGCCCTCGGAGCTGGAGTCGCATCCCCCGCTTCGGGCTCGTTTCCCGGTGCCAGCTGGTGGCAGCCGCCCACTATGCACATTTTCCCTGCACACTTTTGTTTTTTATCACGATCACGGGGAACTTCTCAGGCTGGAGGAAAAATTCAGTCGGGCTTCCCGCTATTCACAATGGCCTCACAGCACCTAGTGTTCAAATACGCTGCCTTTTCTTGGCAGCTGGTAATTGGAACACCCTACTATAGGTTGTGAAACTCTTGTGTGTGTTTCTGTCTGCAAGTATGTAGGTAACATATATAATTTTGACACAAAAATAAGATATACATAACCTGTATAAAATGATCTATTAATCAGCTACATGTACATGGATGCACATGTTTTTTAAGAGCAAAATGAGCATTTAGAGCAGTAATGTGATGTAAACGTGCGATTCATGTTTACAAATATTGTCCTCTAAGATAAACTTTTCTTTCCCAAAAACGCATTGGCAGGTCTTTCATCTTTATTTAGGAAAGTACACTGAAATAGTTTCAGGAAAGGACTAGGCAGTCTCATGAAAGGGAGGTCCGTAGGCGGCTTTTAAACACAATGGTTCAACATCTGGTTGAGGCTGATTCCCACAGCCCTGGAAGCACAGAACAGGAAGGATTACCTCTGTATCTGGCCTGCTTCTTTTCAATGCTGGGCACTGATGAACCTGCAGCCTGACCCAGGGCACTGGTTTGTATCTTATCTAAATTAGCTTTCTGTGTAATTAATGATGCAGCCAATTATTCTGTCAAAGGCATACCATAGCTAAAATAAGCATGGACACCTCAATAGATCTCTTCATATAGATTACATAAATGTTATTTCTATACTAGCCATTCGAAACCTTTCTTTTTACTTTACACAGTCTAAATTTCTAACAGGAAGGATCTTTCCCAAAGCGGGAGGTGGGAATCTCCACAGGGAGGCAGTTCTACCTTCCCTCTTCTGGTCATTTAGTTTCCAAGGGGGAGCCCATTCTCCTCTCACACAGTTGCACATGAGCTTTGCGATTTAGGATAGCAAAGGAAAGGAAACCATCCTGCCCTCCCACATGCCCTCTATGCCACACACACAGACAAGCAGACAGCTTAATTTGTTTTTTTTCTTATACATGGGAAAGAGAAGGCATTTTTCTCTAGACTTAGCTTAGGGAGTTTGCTCCAAAACATGTCCAAAGAGAAGGGACTAAGTCAGTGGAATGATGCTGGGGGTTTAGCTTCCAAACCCTCAGGTTTTCCCAAGCTCTCTGTGAATCCAAGGTGGACTTGCAGAAGGCCAGGGAACCTCAAAGAGAAATCTGTGTGCTCAGGTCCACTGTGGGTCAACCTACTGCCCCAGTGGTCAAGGTCTTATGGGAGGAGAGGAGACCCTGAGCTCCATCCCCCAGGGCTGAGCCTCCCTGATGGTGCAAAGAGCTCCTCTGGCTACTGGTGGCCAAAGGGCAAGGAAGTATTTCCTTTTTCACCTCCATTACTGTTCTTCCTTTTCTGTCCTCTTGACCCCAATGGCTCCTGTAGAGGTAAACAGTTTTTGATGCCACTTTCTGCTCAGGAAGGATAGAGAGCTATGTCTGACATGGGGACCTCCTGCACAGACCCCAGTGAGAAGATCAGCTCGAACATGTCTGCACCAGTGTGAGGGTTCATACACAGCACTGCTGGACACCCAGTTCCCCTCATGCAGTCTGGCTGAGAGAAGGCGCACAGCTTGGTCTGTTCAGATCCTGACCTCTCTTCATCGCCTTTCAGCCCAGGCAGTAGACTATCTTGACTGCCTTACTTAAACCTCTTAATCACCCATCCCTCTATTTTCCGCTCATTTAGCCTTGTGCTGATATTATAGTATGCAACTCTGGATGTTGTTTTGGGTTACAATTTTAGGAAACATACTGTGCACCACTGTGTCTTCACTTAAATCTCTTTCAGATTAATTGACCACTTAAGGATACTTGGGTAAGTTTCTTAGCATTCAATACAGAAAATCATTCTGAACAGAGAGCATCTATTTAGTGAAAAAAAAAAAAAATAGACGGAATTAATTCATGAGCTTTTTAAAACACATGAGCTCTCCCAGTACTGGAAAAGAAATTCTTTGTTAACATTTTGGGTTGCCGTGGCAAAGAGCCAACGTTTCAGTTACACTATAAAAAGCACCCAAAAATTACCAACACCTCTTTTCTCCATCTTCAAAGTTTTATTAAATACTCAAAAGTATTTAAAAGGTCAGTTACCCATTTCACTGCTATCAGGGGATTACTCTAACATGATGTGTTTGTCTCCTATTGTGAGTAGTGAAAATCCCCCTGTATCCAGCGTGTTTTGTTTGGATTGAGATGGCATACAGCTGATGGCTGTGACCTTCATGGTGGCTTAGATCCCTGGCTGGCACTGATTTTTGATTTAGTGCCGATCTGCTGCGCTTGTCACAGGCTGCAAGGTGCTTTCCATGCACTAATGGAACAGCTCAAGGGCAGAGGGGCCCTGTAAATGTCTATCTTTCACCAACACTGTGCTAAATAGAGAGCTGAGTTTTCTACATGTGAATGACAGACCCTGAGATTATATACAGGAGTGAACTGGGAGTTCTTCTGCCTGGGCTGATGCTTGGCAGTAAATAAATGTCACTGTAAAATGGGGAGTTTTTATTATTCTGAGAGGTAATGAATATAAGTGTACAGTGTTAAACAGAATACTTAATATTACCTATATATCCACATCTGATGGCAGGAACTACCCATGTACAAACCATGTGCCCCGTAAGCAGTTGTGTATTTCCTTTGAATCCTAGAGGATTTGCACCACAGCTCAGTTTGACTCTGTCTGCATTAGCAGGTCATTAATAAATCCTATTCCTTAATGACATATTCAGCTGAAAATGTATTCACTCTGAGCTCTCCCTAGCAGGAAACCAGCACACTGGATTGGAAATGGCAAAGGATTCCAGGTTAACTCTGCTTATTCATCAATGTTAGGAATGGATGAAGGGCCAGGCTTGCGGTGTCCACATAGGGAAAAACTCCTATTAGGGTCAGTGGAAGTTTCTTCTGCATACGAGTGCAGGGAGAGGCTATTAGGTTTACTTCAACAGTATAAGGGAATAACACAATGCAATTTAGTGTCATTTTAATCTTATTATAATTTTTAGAAAAAAGGGCTTTACAGGATCAACATATTCCTTGCACTCGGAACATCATATTGAGATGATTTGTAATTTCCATATATTAGATGCAAGCTGGAATATTCAGATTATATAAACAAATGGCATAATAAATACGTGCCCTCTTAAGTATAATGGACCAGGTCATACCATCAGCTTCTGCGCAGAGCTCCCAAGTGAAATCAAAATTAAGAGCTCCGTGTGGACTTTGAGAGGAATGAGGAATTCTGCTTACAAGCCAGAACAGTCTCTTGTTCAGACGATTGTCTCTCTCCTTGTAATTGGAAAATAATCTATTTATTAACTACTTAACAGCTTTTTTAAGTTGTTAGTTTAATGATTATGGTTGCCACCCTTGATTTCTAAGGTGGGAGAGGAAAGGAAAGAGACCACTGCGTCCTCATTCTGCCTCTTGACAGCTAAGAGCATTCTCAAGTCTACTCGAAACTGTGTTTTGCTGGCCATTGCCCCATGGAGAAGTGAGGGGTAATTGAAATCCAGGAGAACTCTGGCCATGGAGTGGCAAAGCTCAGGACCAGCTTTGCTGACTGTAGTCCACGTACGGGGCGAAGCTACATTAAGCCAGTTTTCCAAGCAAAGGGACACAAACAAGCTATGGTAGAAGGAAATGGTTCAGCCCCTTTTTCAACTCGGTTTTCCTACTCATGAAAAGAAAAAAAAGGAAAAAAAAAAAAACACCTGAATTGAGATACTCTGAGTATGTGAATTATGAAATCAACCGAAGTATTTTTATGGGGAAGGTAGAGTAACAACCACTATGGAATTTTGTAATACAAGGGCTTAGAGAATTTCTGCAAGCCATTTTGTTTCCAGCAATAATGAGTACACTATGGGTTTTGTCTACAGGAACCATTTCTTCCTTTGGACAAGGTTTGTAGTCCTATCCTTTAGCCCAGGAAAGTATTTTACTGGCTTGGACAGACAGACGCCAAGCAGCATCAGGTGGTAGGCTGCAGAGACTCAGTTTCCTCTTCTGTGACAGAGGAGAAACGCTTTTCCTAAGGGGGTCATTGGGCTAATTAATTACCATTACCAGACTGCAACAAGAGCCTTACATAGATGAGAGAGAGAGAAAGATCAGTCCCACCTGGGGCTGAGCTCTCTGCTCTGTTTCAGCCTGAGCCTCAGCTCAGAGGAAACTATTTGGAGGTATGAGGGTGGCACAGTATGGCTTCAGGCTGTGGAAGACCAGGGTTTCCCTCCAGCACCTGCTGCTGCCTGAGGTTCGTTTGAGCATTGTGGTTATTTGGAAGACCTTGAAGAGGGACACCTGGAGCTGTTCAAATCATACACCGCCCAGAGCTGCCAGGCTGGCGCGTTGCCTACATCCAGATTGCGGCTGGGCACTCAGCTCCCTCCACCGCCCATAAGGGAGCCAGTGTCTGGCAAATCCACACCATAGAATGTCTGAATTCCTCCTCTCCACTTGAACTTAGACACCACAAGAAGTTCAATACCTCACAGTTTTGACTCCTATGATGTTTGGCTTAGCATTTTTAGGATGCAGTTCAAGGAAGTAAAGGGTGCTGTTCTGTGCCAAAGCCCTCACCCACTTCCAGCATGCTTCAGGCTGAAGATATGAGGGCCACCTCCCCTGCCCTGACACCTTGTCCTGGGCCTGTCCCCACGGGCTCAGGGCCCCCAGGTATCTGAACCTCTGGCCATGCCTGTTTGAAACATGCTGGGAAAAGGCTGGTCCTGATGGTGAAAGTGAGATCCTGGAAACAACTGCTGAGAGAACAGCTTGGACATCGTCAAGACTTGATGTGGAGTATCACAACAACTGTTGGGCTGTTGGGAGATTACAGGCAGGCAAGATTACTGATGGTCACACCTGAAAGACAATATACCTTTTGCTGTGGTGTGAACATGATGCTCTTACACAAGTTAGCATCCCTGGATACTCTTATATTCCATAGCATGGAATAAGGTAGGGAGGAACTGTAAAATGACGCAGGTCACCTCTTAATTTCTTCTTACTATATAAGAAGAAATCAGATCTAGAGAGGAAATTTTAGTTGTCTCAGCCACAATAAAATTATCGTTGGAAATTCAAGACAAATATAGACAGCACCTAACAGAGTGAATTTACCTAACACATAGATGCAAATTTTCTAGAACACTTCATCCTTACGTTAACTTTTCCCCTGTAAATCTGCCAAGGTCAGTGAGACCTTGGTTTATCTGCTGCATAAGTGCCAGTTGCTTAAGCAAAAGCTGATGCAGTACAAGTCTCTTGAAACATTCCCACCTCCCAAACTTGTGAATAAGTGGAGGACCTCACAGATGTGTGCAAGATCCTTCTCTGGCCCTCCTTTACCCTACTGCCATTTAGGCTTTCTAACGCAACATATTTCCATGTGTTCCTCTGAACACACTTGCTTCAGGGGTGAGGAAAGAGACCATTAGCTAAAAAATTCCTTTGCAAAATTTACTGGAAATTTTCATCATGCTCCTTCTTGTCCAACTGAAGAGCGATACATACAGCACTTACCACACGTGAACCATAAACCCCTACATGTGATGCGCTCTGCAGCGGTGTCAATAGATCAGTACAGCAGTCATCGCATTCTATGAAGGACTCTTTCTATTTTCAATCTTTTTGCAGTTGTCTTTTTTTAAGATTTTAGCTGAGTTTCACGTACATAAGACCAAATTGTGTGGGAGTCTCTGGGCCTGCGGTTTGAGCTGGCTTTTTGTGTGCGAGAGGCTGAACACTCAGTCGTTGAAATGGCTGGAGAGTCCCAAAGTGAAGGATATTAAAACCTAATTTTGAGTCTTAATTTTAGAAAAAGCTGCTTCAGTGTTATGTGCTACAGAGATATCTCATTAGCTCTTACTAGATCCCTGCCTTTAGAGGGCTCTTTCACTGTGCTAATGGCACTTTGACATTTTGTGGATTACTCTTTCAGGTTCCATAATCAATTTAACATTAACATTCATGTAAACTATTAATGAAATAATATTAAAAAAGAAAAATGTCCCTACAATACTGCAACATTTTAATGCCTCATTAAAATCATTAGTAATGCTAATATTAAAGAACTTACTTCATCTTTCAGAGAACCCCAAAATAAATCATAATCAAATGTTTGCTAACATACAGCCAGAGAAATAATTTATACGTTGCTGGCATATAAGCATCACGTACACTAAAGATGACATCGTAAGGTCACATTATTAAGCACTCACAACTAGTTCTGGCTTCGGAAACTCATTGTACACAGTATTATTTTATAATTATCATTAAACATACTGAATATTGTTTGTGGGTTTTATTTATGAGAAAAATATATAGTATGCCTCTCAGCCAGCCAGTACTTTCATGGAATTCAAGTTGCAAACAATGACATGCTTCACTGACCTCAATGACTTACAAAAGCCATTTATATTCAGTACTCTCATTTACGCTATCTTTAAAAATGAATAAGAGACATATATTAATAGCAAGAAACTGAGAGAATGATTGCATCACTACCTGTCTCCAGCCTTAACTGCAACACTTCATTCTCCATCAGCTGAACTGGCATGGGAATGTAAATATAATAGTTATATAAAATAGCTGTATATAATAGTTATATAAAATTTTACGACATGCCTAAGAGGAGGTCTGTGGTCCCCGCTTTGTTACCCAGCTTTTACACCCCGTCCTGAAGACCTGTAGCCACAAGAGTAGCCTTTACTCAGTGACTTGTAAGGGTGAATCCCGGAACTGGAGTCTTGATCTGGGGCATGCCAGGGCCCTAGATGTGTAACAGAGACATCCTTAATGGTGGGCTGGGAGGAAAGCTGGCACCAGGTGGGTTCAGCATCGTTTCACACCAGCGCCCTCTGAGTCATGATGTAGAAGAGACACAACAGGGCAAGTGCCAATGCTGAGCTAGCTGGAAAGCTTTGCCAAATGGGTGTAAAGTTTGGTTTCAACCAGTGAAGACACACACTTACATCAACATGCCACCCACTCCCAGACTAGAAATCCTGCAATATAAATTAACAAATAGTTGGCCCATCTAAATTCGCACGAAGGAACCAGAGAGAAACCCTGCAGCCCTTCCCTAAGAGCCCCATCCTGTAAACCAGCTCAGCAGCCCACGTGCCAGGATCCAGCCTTCTGGACTTCCTCAGGGTGAGCCCCATGGGCGCAAGCTGTCTCTCACCCTGGGGATGATCCCCCCAGCACAGGCTGAGTCAGGCAGAGCTCCTCTGGGGGCAGCTCAGCTTTCCCAACAGCCAATTCAGTACAGGCAAGATCACCACATTCGCCTGGGGACAAGCCGAGTCCTGCCATGCTCCAACAAAAAGGGAGCTTGGGAGGGATGCTCCCTCCATTAAGCCACAGCATTCAGTCAATCCCTCCATCTGGAGCAAAACACATGGTTTTAAAAACCAGATCCCCACTGTTGGGGTTTGCTGGTTGCTGTGCACTTGGGAGTAGATCCACTAGACTAAGCTGTAGCTCTGGTCTTAAATTCAAAAAATGAGATATCAGACCTTTCCCAGACAGTCCCCCAACCCACTCACTGAACACCACCCTCCCTTGCAGCAAAGGCAGCTTGCGTGTCCTGCTGTTATTTTGAGCATTGTCTAACCCAAGCCTTTGTTGCCTCATTCCTCAAGGAGGGTCAGCAAATAAATCCAGCAGCATAGCCTTGTGAATTCAAAATTAGAGGGCTGATTCTGGCATGGTTGGCACTTTCTGTTTTAATTTGTCATTCGGTTTAGATGAAAGGTTAATTGCATTTTCTCTTAATATATTTAATACATTGTGGTAACAAGCAAGCTCTAGAAATGATAAAGTCATTTGTTAAAAAACTCAGCTACATCATCTTTAGCCATTCATGTTCCCTTCAGAGAGAAAATTAATTGTTCCAATCTAGTAAGCTACAAAAGAAATACAGCCGACAAAGGGTGAAATATGAACATCAATGGTAAGTTTTGAATTTACCCTATTTATTTTGAATGTAAGATCTCATGACCCACTAAAATTCAGTTCACAGTGTTTTATGAAAAATAATGGCTGAAATTGAATGTCTTAATTTACATTTAATGCAATTAAGAATGGTTTAAATTATGACTGATGAACAGCACACACAGATGTCAGTCAGTTTCATCAGAATAAATTGAAGTCAGTGTCAATGAATGCTCCACTGATAAATCCCACTTTACATAAAATTAATAAAAATAAGGAAATATAATCCTTAGCTAATTGCAAAATGTTCTGGAATTCCCCTGAATTTTGGAGTGTGGGGGGAAGTGTAACTAGAGAAAGCCACAAAGTAGCCTATGAAAAGTGATTTATTTTCAAAGGTGCCCTATGTGAAATTGTGAAATGGTACAGAAGTTTATTACAAAGGGCAATTCTGTGCTGAAATATCTTTCTGTACTGAAATGAGTCATGGCAGGGCAAGGAAGACATCTGTAACATGCAGGTGTGAGTGTTTTCAAGTGTGCTGTGCTCCTCACAGCTTCCTGTGAAGGGAGATGTGCTGAACCTCCACGCAGGCCACAGCATCTGAACTGGCAATTTCCTTGCTTTTTCAGCTTACTGGGGACCTGACTTACCTCCACCAAACCTGGTGCTAGCAAGAATTAGCCCAGAGTTTTCAACTTGTGCAGTAAACACAATGCAGGTATCGTTTAGTGCTCTCACATGTAATCACTGTCAACTCCTCCACACAAGCATCATCTTTCAGCTCTCTCTTTGCACAGGGCCTGGCACAGCAGGATCATGGTTCATTACTGGTCCTCATAAGCATTTCCACAGTATAGGGGATAATTAAAAAAAAAAAAGGTGGTAATAAAAATTTGGGCTGATATACAGGATGCTCTTGAGGTAAAGCAAAGTATACACTGGAATTTCACTAAAACATCTGATAAATGTTTTTCATGCTAACACATGAGGGCAGATTTCGTTCTGTATTCTGCATTCTGCATAGAGGAGATGTTGTTGCTTTCCAAATGAATATAAAATATATGAACCATTTTTCAGTTTGTCTTCCAGGAGCAAACATCGAACACAGGGAGCGCTGAAAGCTCAGTACTCAGCTTACAGAATAATTATGGTGTGGTCCTGCAGCCCTAGTGCAGGAGGAAAACAGAAGTCCAAAAAACACTGAAGTCAGTAGGATTTTGATTATTCCTTCTGACCCTGTAAGGACTGCAGACGCTGGTTTTAATAAATCTAAATTCCCAGGGTAACCAAAATTCTTTCTGTGTAAGATGAGGGAACAACATTTGCATGCAGGAAAACACTGGGCTTCCTCATCACCAAGCCTACACATGCTCATGACAATCACAACAGCTTCATCACCTTTGTGCAACACGCAGTGAGAGCTCAGTATGCGTTCTGATTCAATGGCTTTTAAAACTCATCCTCCTGTACCCAGGAAACCCTCCCGAGGACAGTCTTATCTGAAACATATGAGGTATTCCCTGCAATCAGAATGGTAGTTAACTTAAAAGTTATGCATAAAAACTTTCCTGGGTAGAAGTCGTGGGTTATTGAACATTTGTTTGTTCATATAGAAAACAAAAATCTCTGAGATACTTCCATCTTCATGTCAAACTGGTTTTAGCCAAGATGCAGTTGTTCTTTTGTGTGAGGGAAACCATAGTCTCCTAAACACAAGATGCCACAGCTTCTGAAATGTTTGCAAAGGCAGTTTATGATTCTAGTATAACTAAACTTCCCAATAATATTTTGCAGTTAGAAACTTTTCCTTTTACAGGGCAATTTTAGAACAGGTGGCAACAGCCCAAGTTTAAATTGGCACTTAAATGCACTTGTTATATATTTTGCATAGGTAGATGATTATTCTTTACCTCTTTCAGGATATGCCTATTCCCTCTTGTATGCCTGTTCCGTGATACCAGATTAATCAGGATGCCTTAATTGTGTATTCTCTCTGGGTGCGGGTGTTCATTGTCTGTATGTTAAAGAGTTGAGTGTCCTACCTGTCCTTATACAATATGGCCACTGGGCCAATCTGTGCCCTGTATAGGTCAATTGAAAAACATATTATCCCAGGGGAACTGGAATGATTAATGCAGCCCCTTTCTGGTGCCCAAAAGCAAAGGGATACCAGTTTAGGCCACCACTGTGTCATGCAGTCATGCTCACGCTTTCTCTCCCTGTGAAATGTTTGCCTGCCACGCCAAGCTGGAAATCCTGGGCCTGTGTTTCTGCAGCCCTGTGCAAAACAAGCCACTGACCCGAGAGCTGTGGGAAGGACCCGCCATCTAAGGATGCTGAGCACCGCTGCTCCCCAGGGGGAGCGGTGGGTGCCCCACGGCTGTTTTTTTGCAGTGCCTCTCACTCCGCGCATGGAGCGTAGGGTGTCAAACACAGCTCATTTAGTTCTTTCCAGAGACTGCAGTTGTACCAGACTAAGCACTAACCTAGGGCCAAATTCTCAGAATGGAGATGCCCAAGACTGCAAATCAAAAAATGAAGTATGTTCAAAAGTGCACTCAAAATTGAATGCAGTATTAGTACAATGTGTCTTTGCTATGCCCTTATTATCTTGTAGATATATAGTGTAATTTATGCTAATAGACTGAATCCCAAATTTACCCTTGCTGTGCTAGTTCCTTTTCTACAAATTACAAATGGCACACTGCTAGCAAAGAACCAGAAAAAAAGGTGGAAATTGAGGGCCGGGGGGAGCAGCCCCCAGTTATTCAGTCCAGCCTCCGGTGCACAGAAAAGCACCTTTATATTTTATTCTCCTTATATTTTCTAATGCTTTTCCAATTTAGTTTTAAATGCATAGGGCTTCATGTGATGGGGCTTCTCTGCTTCCCATGAGAAATTGCTCCACAGCTGTATTATATATTTTGCTGTCAAGACGCTTTTCCTGATTCTTAACCTAAATTTTTCCTTTGTTAACTTCATCCTATTACTCCTACTTATATCTCCTTTGTCAGCCTAAATAACTTTCCCACCCTCATTTGATAGCTGTACCCTTCAAACATTTGTAGCATGCCATCCTGTCCTCCCCACTTAGTCAAGCTACACATATTTTGGTTTTTTAACCCTTTTTTATCAGTCAGTGTTTCCATTCCCTTACTCACATTTGTTGCCGTTCGCCACACAGTTTGCTCTTTTGTTCAGATCAGAAAGCAAATGTTATTCCATACACACATTTCTCTCGAAAATAAATGCTACGCGTTTGCCTGCTTGCCTCCTGTGTCCACAAATTTTCCCCTGTGCAAGCTAAACATATAGAGGGAAGCACAAATGAAGGAGGCAGGATTTGCATAGACCTGGAGACTGTGTTGGAGTGACACAGAATGCTAATAAAACTGGTTTAAGGGGTTTTTTTATGTACATTTTTTTTCCATTTGACTTTAAGAGATCATCACTCAATGTTATTTCTTAAACTGAAGAATCTAAGGCGAATGCTTTGACTTGATTTTAAAGACATTGAATTTTTTCTGCTGGTATAAATAGTATGGACACAGTAAAAGTACTTGAGAGAGCCTAATGAACCATTTCTTACACCCCATTACCTTTAGTCTGATATGACTGAGAGTACGGGCACTAATTATCCTCTCTTTCACAGGCACCGACATAGATCTACAGTAGGTCTTAAAACACAATATTCCATACAACTCTTAACAGTTCCTCATGTAATACATTTCTGTATTTTTTTCTAATCGAAATTTAAATTAGAGGCATGCCACTTCCCATCTACCTGACACTTATACATGTTTTATGAACAATTCTTTAAGATGATTTCCTACCAAAAAAGTGCAGGTAGCACACGGCCAGTCACAGGGCAAGTCCTAAAAAATTAAAGGATTTTTCTTTGAAAGAAGTGAGGCAACCTTACTGCTCTAATGACGGAGCAGCTCTGCATGGTGGAGACTCGCACAGGAAGGCTGCCAGTACAGGGAATCAAGGGAGTGTGAGATGAGCACAAGATCAGAGCTCATCTCCCCTGAGTCCCTCAGAGAATGGAAAACTGCTTTTACCAGTTTGGGTCTGCTCTTCTGTACAAGAACAGAGCACGGAGGCTGGTCTAGGGGGACGGGAAAGCACGCATCGCTCCTCACTGATTCGTATTTCACAAAAAGAATTGCTGAGGCAACACAGTCACATCAGAGGATGTGTATGCCCTGTCTTTACCAGTGGCTATGCTTTTCCAAATTGTCTGTTCTCCTGTTGGATTTCCCTGGCTCATCTCATGTGAGGAAGCCTGCCAGCATGCTCCAAATCCTACCCTTGTTGATCCACCTGGTATGCAATGTGTAAGGTGAAAACACCTCACTGCTCTGGGCTACATGCTGCTCCCGACTGGAGTACCTCTTCGCACAACAGTAACTGGGCTTCAACCTTTATCTCATGTTGGACGAAAGATGAAGTTTTCTGCTGGTTAACGAGGAAACACTTGGAAACATATGAGCTGCATATTGGGATGCAGATGGTTCTATAAGACAGTACATACATTTATAAAGGAGACATGTAAGGTCATTGGGAACCATCTGCTTTAAATATTTAAATGTCCTTACACTAAACGTATGAGTAGTTTTGCCCTGGACTTGTAATATTAGCCATCTACCTATTTTTTATAATAACAGTGAAACAAAAGAAAAATGGGAAGGTGAGAGACAAGGTATGGCAACCAATTTACAACATCTGGGCCCTACGCAGGCAGCTCTGAAGCAAGTCATCCTGTCCAGGAGCAGTTTGCACTTTTCAGTGGCTCACTCCCATGCAGAGCACATCTTTTGGGGGTGTCCTCGTGTCTCATGCCCTGGCCACAACACTGCTGTGACCCCAGGAGGAGGGCAGGCACTAGGCAATCTAGATTATCAGGAAAACTCAGTGATCCTCCTCCTCCTCGTACAGGGTGTTTCTGAAGACAGTTGTTTTGGTGTGGTTTGTGTCTTCCAAACAGGAAGATTTCCAAAGCTCCTTTGGCTCTAGTCAGTAGCCTAACACGAATGAGCATTTTGCAGCTATTGCTCCAGAAACCCTCACCTCTGATGACTGTACTGATTTTCCCAGGTAAACAGGTTCCCACCAGCTTTCAGTTACCCAAGTTACAAACATAAATAAACCCGCGTCTCCCCCTGTCTGTGTTGTACTCCTCACATGCCTTGAGAGCACTATCTTTGCAGGCAATCACGCCAGCAAAGTCACCACTCTTAATTGCCCTCAAAGCTACACAGCCCCATGTTATTTGTGACAACAAATATAGTGCTGAATCACCTTGATCCTCTTCTTCTTCTTGAAGCATTTTCCATACAGCAGAATCCCCATGTAACGAGACCGGAGCTGGAGGGCTCCTGGGAGTGCAGTGATGCCCCAACCCTGGCTCTCAGATGCACCTCTGGGGCCAGAGAGGAGAATGCCCATCGTCCTGCTCTGCTCCCAAGAACGCCCCAAGGAGAAGCAACTAAAAAAGGTCCACATAGTCTGGGTTTAGTTCTTTATTGCAGCTGGCACTAATGTGTGAAGGCAAAGATCATCAGCTTCTTTCTCTCTTTGGGTTTCTCATCTGTTTCTATCTAAACCACATGCCTTGGGCTTCCTAGGCCAGTTCATCTCATAGTGTTAGCTAACAGGCACTGAAGGGCCATGCTGGACACACGGCTGACAGCTAGCAGAGCTGTTGCTCCTGATGTGCCCTCAGCAGGCCAGTTTCTTCATGGACTTCGTGTTTCTGTAAACGTCATCCATAATCTGAGGAACAGCATCAACATGCCAGTGACCAACCCACTCTTTGTAAATGGTCATCTGAGTTCATACCCTTTCCTGAGATTATACATATATAGTATATATCATATATAAATTATTCCTGGGATCACACTTTCCCAAGGTCTGCCACTGCATCGCAGTTCTTCCCAACAGACTCTTCAGCAGACGTGCAAGCACAGGGATTAATGAATTCACCAGAACAGATGGATAATTTTTGATGGTTAAAATCTGTTACTAAAAGAGGGAAAGCTGATCTATTACTTTATTCTGGAGAGGAGTGAGGAGGCAAACCACAACCCTAACCCATTTGTGGTTTTTTTAGTCTGAATCTCTCTGTTTCTGACCACCCCGGACTGTAGGAGCTGCTTTGCCTGTAATTGTTTAAACCTAGGAGCAGACCAGGACAACTTTCATGCTATTGAAAAGTACGGTCGGTTGTTGTTGTTGTTTTTGTGTTTCACTGATATTGTCATTTAAAATCTTGTCTTGTGCCTGCTGAAGAGAAAAGGCAAACTCCACCAGCCTTCTGGGACCCCCCATGCTCTTCCAAGTTCTGTTTGAGATTGCGTTTTTTCTTTTTTCCCAGGAGATATTAGCCTGTGTTATTACAGATTCACTACATCTGTCTTGTTATCTTCATTTCAGTATTTCTGTCCTTTTTAAAGATCCCTTTACAAATATTGTTTGCACCAACTTGATAGCAGCTTTCAATTCAGAGCAACAATGTAACTTCTTAATGAAATGTGTACATCTATCTATTCTTGGATAATATTCATAATGAGCCCCAAATGGCTACCAAGAGAAAGAGTGAAGAATCTGAAGAGAAGAGAAACAACAAAAATAAAAGATGGAAAGCAAAACCGCAAGAAATAATTGCACTGCTCTGTTCAAGCAATTAAGAAGCATATCAGAGGAAAACAGTTACATTAGCTTACTGAGCGCTTGCAGGAGTTTTAAAGCTCTACTGTCAACTCAATTAAAAAAAAAAAAATACCCTAACAACAGCACACTGATTTCTAAAGCAGATGACATTCCCCAGCAGCCTGAGATGGTCTCTGTGACACTGACAGCCTCCTCCTCCTCTCCTTGTCCTTTGGAGCATTATAGCCTACCCAGGATGATTTCAGACTGTCAGGGCTCAAACACAGCTGTTCCTTTCCTGGAAACCAAACAGCCCAGCCTTCCACTTTCTATGGCAACAACAGCGAGCCCTTTGCAATCTGACCTGCCGAGAAAAACCTGCTGTTAATTAAATGTTAATTGCCTTAATGCAGTCTGCATTATGTGGAAAAACGCAAGTTATTTTAATCTGTATTTTAAAGAAAACATCTGAGGCTTAAAATGCCAGGCAGAGACACCTTAAAAATTGGCAGATATATATTGCTTTTGCCTCTTTGGTGTTAGAAGAGACTCCTATGAGTTTAATAGACACATTGTTCTATTATTTTGCAGATTCTCAGGTAGCAACTGTTTCAGACACCCTAATTTGATTTCTGTGAAAACCACAAATGCAGTATTAATAGCCAATTTTAAATTATATTAAGATTTATTGATATTTTTATTACATCAATTATTTATTTTGATCGAAAAATACATCAGAATTCAGTTCCTTTCTAATTTCTGCAGACAGAGTATATGATTTGGTCGAAGGATCTTGATGCCTGGATTCACATGAACACCTTTGTTCTGCCCATTCTGTGTTGGGCAGATGCTCATGCAACCATCCTCAGAGGGACCATGCCACATGTGAATCACCGCCAGGACCCTCAAGGGAATGGGATTGCCTGCTTCCCAACTCTGAGGGCTTCTCTAGACCAACACGCCTCTCTCCTTAAAGCTGCTGCTTAAACAACTCACTTTCTCTGAAACTACTTAGCAGCTGGGCAAAGAGACCTCATTATCACAGCTAGGTAACTACCTGCAGTTTTTCTGCTGTCTTAGCCCAAGCTCTGCAGAGCCTTTCTACTCCTGAGACTGGGGTGATGATGAAGGAAGGAACCATGAGGCACAAAAGCCCCTTTGGGGTAACAAAGGAACAACCTCTTCCTATCTGCTTGCGCTGCCCAAAATTCAGTTTAATGACTGATAGAGACTCAGAATTATTAACCAGCTTTTTAGAGCCAAAAAATGAGCAATGGCTCACTCCAGCCCCTACAAAGTCCCCACTTGCAGGGCAGATGTGGCTGCTGGAGTCTCCATAGGGGAAGCCAAGACCCACCAAGAGCCATGGGCACAGAGGTGGGAAAGGTTCCTGGCTGGGGTTGGCTGAGGTCATTACATTGTGTTTCCTCCAGGCCCAAGTTATTATTATACTTTACCTTACACAGACTGCTGTGAATGCTGTGATGGTTTGTGCAGGGCATCATAGGTGACTCAAGCACAGGGTGTTTTGGAAATGATGGAATTTGCTAAAAGAGCTATTTTGTCTATGTTTGCCATGTGTTCTTTTTTTGTCCTGATGTCAGCCATGGTGATATGTGAGATTAATTTCTGAGATTTCACTGAAGACTGGCTTGGCCTGTACTGCAACATCCCTTCCACTCTCTTTCTTTATAGCAATGCCAAAAAATAATCAACAACAAGGCTTATTGCCATTTGCATTAGCTGAGTTGAGAAGCAGTGTGGATAAATGAGGTACCCCACTGCTGATGTCTGGGTAAAAACACTGATCGTGTACCTACATTGCCCAAACTGCCTTTTGGGAAGAATAAATTGAGCAGGGCATAACAGCATCAGCCACAAATGTGTAATTCTCTCCCTTTCTTATTTATCTGCAGTTCGCAAAGGCAAAATATCGAAGTCGAGTAACAGTAATGAAGGGTCAGCCGCTTTGCTGGTGCAAACCGGTGCAACACACCAAAGCTGATGAAGTTCCACCAGTTAACACCAGCAAAGGCTGCTTAAAAAAAGCTGCATCCATGCTGAAGTGATCTCACGGGCATATGGGAATGCTGTTTCTGCAATTGGATTCAAAACTATTCATAGACCAAGAATTTAACCCCCTAGAAAGGAAGCTACCAGAAGGGGGAAGTCAGCAGAGACAAGTGCTGTTGGGGAAGCACCAGCACTGACAGCGCAGTTCAGGGTTCCATCCCTCCAGAGCCATCATCCATGGGCACATCAATTACCCAAAAACCGGCCCCTCCCTCGGCCACATCTGGGTTTGATCCCCAATGTTTACAAAGCTGGGGAGTGTCTCAGTGTTTTTAGACTGTTATGTGCATTATTTTCCTCATCTTAAAGCTGCCCATGTAGAGAAAAATACAGGACTTCAGTAACAGTTACCAGCATGATTTGCTTTTATTACCTTTCTGTTCAAGACCCTTGTTTCCCCTTGTAGCATGTCAAATTGCCCCCAAAACCATATTATACAGCAGAGAAATGTCGTTCACACTTCACTGGCTATTGATTTACTTTATTTATTGGCACAAAATCAGCCTGAGATAAACATTTTGTCCCCCATTTCCACTATTGTAAGCGATATAGTTCACTGCGAGATAGGCAAACCCCAATGTGCTGGGTCACAATTCGACATGGCTTTCTAATCAATGTGTGAAAAATTACCTAATGAATAATGGGTTGCACATTTCCACAAACAAATTAACCAGGGTGAGACTGAAACTAATGATTATATTTATCTAATGTAATTTCACATCTGTTACTAGTGCTAGTAATTTTTTTTTCTTCTTTCCGTGGCGTCCTTAGAATTACAGCCCAGCTTTTGAGACAGATATTTTACATCCATTTAAACAGATAATGTTCAGATTTATAAGACACATACTTTTAAAACCACAATATATATGGGAACATGTTATTATTTTGCAGTACTTCGTGGAACCTGAACTGCCTTTTGAAACACAGTGTGGTTCTCACACTGGAGCCGGAGAGCTCAGATTCACCACATATGCCATACAAGGAACAGCAAACGTTATTTTTTTCCCAATATACAGCCGGTTCAGACACACCTTGATATTTTTTGCTGGAGTTAGACTAATATCATTTGCAGATGAGAAAGCATGACAGTGGGAAGGAACCTTGCAGGCTCATTCTTTATCTCCTTCTTAAAGTAGATTTGTGTCTTCCTGGTGAAATGATCAGTTTTGTAAAACAAAATGTTCCTAGAGTCCAACTGCTGACTCCACACAGGTTCAGCAAGTGCCTGGGGCCTGATGTGGCAGTTGCTTCTTGGAATGGAGAAAGCAATTGGCTCTGTGGGGTTTACTTTCCACTAGATATCTTTATTTTCTAGGCCCGTTAAAATGTTTTGCTTGGGCTGTCAAGA
>NW_010251380.1:0-10077 GCF_000690775.1 Eurypyga helias | reverse complement strand
GGCACCCTCCCTGGTCTCCAAAATATGAGACATTAACTCACCTGCCTCTGTCCCTCTCCGAAGAGAAGTGTTTCAAAGAATGGCTTGTAAGACAGGCCACCAGGGAAGAAGAAAGAGGACAATGTGTGGGGTTTCCTCCCCCTAAAGCAGACTCACCTCAATCTCCATGGGGCATATAGAGCTCCCATTGCCTCAAAAACCTTCCTTCCTGCTGCTGGGGACTGTGTCTGCTCTGTCACCTCCGGCAGCTCACAGTTGTCTTTAAAGATGTTGCGAGAAAACCCAAAGTCTCCCAATTATGTCACTACTTGAGTCAACATTATTAAACAATTTCACAACCTGTCTCAGTCGTGGTGGCAGCTTTCATAAGGATTTATTATCCTGAGACAGAAAAAGGGAGGGGGCTGAGAGTGCACGGAGGTTTGAAAGTCATTGTACTGAGAGTTTAATTATTGTATTTTTCACTGAAGTTGAAAGTATTGAGGAAAATCCAGCCAATTTCATATTACCTCATTTGATTAAAGAAGTTGTATGATTGTTCAGAATGTGTAATTGCCATTCAGCACAGCTGAGCCGAAAAAAAACTTTCAGATTTCACATCTTTAATACTTGGTGATATTTAGTAACCTCATTGGATTAGCCAAAAAAAACTTAGAATATTACACTAGCCTTATTCTGAAGGCATTCTGATGATTCACGCAGCTTAAAATAACTCAGTGTGTATTTCTCTTTGGGGGGGTGAGAAGGGTGAGGGTGGCAGGAGTTTATGTTTTAATAGTGCACATTTTGCTTATCAGCATTAGCAAAAGTCCTCTGTACAGCCATGTTAGATATGGGGCAATATGTAATTTCATGGGGTAGATTTTCAAACTACAGGACATAAAGCATGAAACAATATCATGTTTATTACACGGAGCAAGACAAGCAGACATCCAGCAGTCGTGTGCCTCATAAGCCTACAGTGCCAGTTTGTATGTGGCTTCTTTACTGAGAAGGGAGACTCTAAATGTTTACCACTACGATATTTTTTCTTTTAAAGTGCAGATAGCCCTCACGTCCTTTCAGCACTAGTTCCAGAAATAAATGACCTTGTTCTACTCAGAAGAGCTGAGGAACATTCTGTCTGGGTCAGTTTTATCTGTTTGATTACAAATCAGAACTCTGGATCCCTTGTTTTGAAGTCTTCTTGTTTCCCAGACTGCAGAAGACGTGGTCCATGTACTACTAGCAAATGCACTGCTAGAGAAGCAAACATTTGTGAGTGCCAGCCAGCCTGGCAATGCTTGAGCCCTTCTGTGGCGGCATCCTCTGCAGCAGCTTGTTAGCTCCCACCCACGCCGTGAGCAACCCTGGTGTAGCACCTGAACAGACGGTTTTCCAACCTTCTGGGTGTGAATGGAATGGGCTAACACCTGAGGTGCCCGTTCCAGCTGGAGACAGTTCATGGAAATTGAGGTAAGTGCTGCCACTGCGGGAGACAAGGGCACGTCTAGTGCCAGGCACACCTCTCTGCTCCAGGGTGCAGAGCAGCTCAGCAGTCACCTTCAGGGGTTTTCATGCATGGTGTGATTCAGGGATAACTTTGGTTGACTTCTGGGGTACATGAGATGGAACTTGGAAAACAGTATGAAAATAGCGAGCAACTTCCTTGAGGCCTGCTATAGCCAAGCTGTGCTGAACACCTGACTGTCTAAAGTTACCATTCTTCCTAAGACTCCTTTTCTTCTCTCTCCTGAGTGTGATGGCTGTAGCACGTTCTGGGCTGCCACAGCCTGCAGCGGCCACCCATCAGGAGGGCTCTGACAAGGCACCGCAAACCCTGCCTGTTTCTTGACTCCTAAGGACCGCCTTGACAAGGACAAAGCAACTGTGAGCAGCTGTAGGTAGAGATGTTTGGGGACTGAGCTCAGGCAAATCTTTAATGGAATAAGATGTCCCTGCTCATTGCAGGGGGGTTGGACTAGATGACCTTTAAAAGTCCCTTCCAACCCAAACTGCTCTATGATTCTGTGGTTGCTGGAAACAAGCCCCCGCTGATCATTGTATGGACATTGGTTGCTGAAGGAAGAAGTGAACTCTGTCTACCGAAAGGCACAAAAAATGATGATGGAAACACATTGCAGTGCTGTCCAGAGGGACTCAGAGCAAACTTCAACATCTATACAGAAAGCACACATGACAAGATAAAACAAGCACCGTTTTTTCTAGCATATGTGGCTGGAGTGTCTCAGCCTGAGCCCAGAAGGAGGTCACACTGGAGCGGCACGGTGAGACTTCAGTCTCCTTGCCTTTTCATGGTAACCAGGCTGCACCGTTTGCTTTTCTCGTTCTCCCTCTGGTAGAAATCTCTCACTGAGGGTTTTGACAATTTTCAAATAATGTCGTGGAGAGTATGACAACATGAAATGAGAGTAGAGCACAATGATGCAGTAAATAGTTACTTTATTAGAAAGGCAGATGCTGGCATTGAAGCAGGGTTGTTGGCCTAAAAAAATAGATTAGGAGGGAGAAAATAGAAAAAAATCTGTGAGGTATCAGAAGCGGTTGATAGCATAATAACATTCACATGCAAGCAAAGGTTTTCTGCAGCAATGTGAATCAGCTCACATGCTAATATGACCAGTAAATAAACCATAGTAAGATTCTAGAATTGATATTACCACTCACCAAATACAACTCCAGGCCAGTGAATCATGTCTGGGATTGCATTTTGTACTCCAAGCCCTGGGCCTGCATCCCACCGTGCAAGACGAAGTCCTGCAGCAGCACCCGAGTCACAACCAGCCACCTACAAACAACCTAAATTCAGCACAAACCCGGTGCTATGTATTTCCTGTTGGCTTATTCTTGTCCCTCTTTGGAGTCCTCAGAATTATACCCCCAGGGAGTGCAGGAATACTAGTGAAATTTAGGACATTTGAAGGTACGATGGTACCTAGACTGAAGTCAGCAAGGTGTGATTTGGAGCAAGGCTGCTGCAGCCTGGTCCCCCCCTTAGGCAATGGAAAGGAACAAGGTCTCCCCACTGTGCTGTGAAAGCCTGTACCCTATCCCTCATGCCTATCATCCCCTCCACAGGTGATCTGAATTCAGCCCACAAGAATAAACTTTAAGAGTATGTGAGGATTTTCTGTGTGCCTCCAGGGTCCAGTGACCCATGCAACAACATGAGAAACTGATACTCAGACAGCCTGGGCACCAGTAAGTCCAGCATAAGGCTTGAGGAGTTTTAGGTACCACCACTTTGAAAATCAGCCCCAGATGCATCGATGCAAGCACCCAGACCAACTGGGAATGTGTGAAAACACAAACCCACCTTTGGCAAATGCCGAAGTCCCTCTATAACCCTTGGTTAAGCCACAGTAAGCAAGAGGTCCTTGTTCTCTAGGATAATGCTGCGAAGTAAGAGCAGCCAAAGAGCAATTCAACAGGTCAGGAACGCTCTAGCTGCCAACATCAGCTGCCTGTGCTTAAAAACAGCACAGTGTAGGTCTCCACAATGCTCTGCATTATGGTTATTTATCCAGAGGAATGCAAAACTGAGGGAAATTTTCATCTGTTGTGTTCTTATGCAAGGCAGGGCAGACTCAGCCATAAGCAGAGGCATCCCATCCAGGTATTCCCAAGGTGACATTAGTCTCTTAAAAGGTGTGGAAGCAATGACCTGGCCCTGTGCACAGCTACTCCAGCCAGCACAGCTCGGCTAGAGTGTAAGTAGGACTTTGACTGTCTTTGCCAGCCAAGCTGCTCCCCTGGGAGCCTCTCAAATATCTTGTGCTGAGGAAAACCAAAATGTGTTTGGGGTTTTCTGCTGCTGCACCTACCCTGATACATGGCAGGACCCACTGAAACTGTCCTGAGTATGTAGAATGAGGAAGTCTTTTGCCACTGGACAATTGGCTGATGTGTCAAGTGCCAGCCCATTTGAATTTTTTCTGCCAGTTTAGAAATGAGAAGACCTAGATGTGACCTGCATGTATCGAAGTCATTTTGTGGAGGTTGACTGGTGGAGTGACACAGATGATGGCAGAAGGTGAGGACGAAAGGCACAGCCAGGAATGGTGCGCTAAATCCTTTTTTACCTGATGTGATTTACACAGATAATCAGAAGAGTATGTGATATGTCAAAATCCTAGAGGCATTGATGAAAGCAGGAGCAGACAGGTAGACAACCTTTCATGTGGAGGATCCCAAACTGCTTTGCACATAAAGTCATTCTGAAGCTAGAGGTAAAAATACAGGGATCAAGATGAGATTTAAAGCTGAGATGGGACTTTGTGGCTTGGTAGAAAGAGCACGTCTAGAATGACTGGGCAACTCTGATGTCAAAGGTGCCCAGGATCAGAAAAGTGCAGTTCATGGAAAGAAGAGATTTGTGTATCGTTAGAGACTTTGGACAGAACAAGTTCAGAGGACATTATTTGATAAAGAAGAAAATTCTGAACTAGTTGTGGAGTTGGATAAGAAGCTGGTGCAGGTAACAAAAGGATTGAAATTGATGGAACTTGGCAGCCTACATTACTTTGAAGGGGAGACTTAGGTACTAAGACACTTAGATGCTTTTCAAAAAAATACCTGCAGCACTGGATGCTTTCATTTAGCAAGTAATGGTGTAACCAGCTGCTGTCAAGAGTTATAACATAAAGAAGGATGTGTATGGAAAACATCAACAAGTAACAGGCTGGCTTTATATTTTGGATATAATTGATTGAATATAACATCCTCAAATGAAATCTACAGTTTTACACCCTACTGGAGAGGCTAAGAGAGGAGGAGATAATGAATGAAGGATTATTAGAGCAATTTATTGTAGACGGAACAAGAATCATCTCCAACAGAAATGAGAAAGGTCTGATTTAAGTGAGGGTACGAACTACGTGATGAGTGGGTCAGAGGCACCAGCTTCTTCAGTGAGATATGAAGGCCAGAGCAATCAGCTGATAACACAGGATCCCACACTCTTCAAAAAGCATCTCCGTTGTAGCTGTCTGTACCTAGATGAGGTCCCTCAGAGCCCAGCACAATTCCTCATTCCTGTGAGCATCTGTCTGGTCACAGTTCGGACAAACCCAAGCTTAAAATTGCACAGAAGTTAAAGGGCCAAGTGACAGTAATATAAAATATAGTGGAATTATCTTTGAGTATCTCCTATAACAATTAAAATTTCAAGGATAAAACATGATTTATTTGTTACCGAGAACTGAAGGTAAGAAAACAAGCTGGCAACGAATACAGTTGCGGGTGTTAATTATTACTTATAATAGACAAAAAGAGTAGAGCCACCAACTGTACCAAGTGTAATTCTTTATTTAGTAATTTAATATTCTTTCCTGTTCATCTCAATGCATTTTTATATGTCTGACCTTCTGTAGACTTCTCATTTTGTTCTCCAGTTGAAAGAGCAAATCTGGTTAATTTCTGGTGACATTTTGTGGTCATGTAGCTGCTGAAATATCTTTTTACACTCAGTTTTGTTTATAAGTCTGAATTCAGTGGATATCTGCCTAGTGACAAAAGCCTGTAAGCTGGGTGACGATGCTGAAATGAGAGGCCCCTCCCTCCCTGGGAATCCTTGAGCATGTCCTGGCCCCAGGAGCCCAGGAGACACAAAAAGCACCATGTAATGGCTGTGCCCATAGCAGAGAGCAGCTAGACCATGCTATGTCCCCACTGAATATCATGCCTTCTCCTTACCCAGCAGATCATTGATTTACATCGACTGTGACTGCAGCACAACCAAATCCCCCGGCTACAATGACATGGGGAGTCCTCGTGTTACAGTCAAATCAGGTTTTGCCCAGGCTACGATACAAGTCAGGAAGCTCACCACCACACCCTTCCAGTGCTTAGGAATTTCATTATGAAGTAATGTTTGTGTCTTGAAATGGGGATGGTGCTTCCTCTTAATTATTAGATACTGAAAATAGGGGAGGGTGCTCATAGTCATTCTGAAATGCTCTTTTAAAAGTTAGCAGCAAAATAAACCTTAAAAGCTTGTAAAGGAGCCACAGGGAATCAGAGCTGCCACTTAAATTATATTAAAGGGCAATAAATTGAAACCAGTAAAAAAGAAATGTGTCCTTACAGGGTGCATTGTCAGCTTATGAAATTCACTGTAGCGGGAGGTCAGTGAGAAAAAGTCTGTAGTTTGTTTTTTTCCAAAGTACTTTTTGGATCACTACCATGATGCTTCCAGTGCTGCAAGAAAAGGCTAATCGAACTTCATACTCCAAGGCACAAACTGTGTATGGGGTCAGGAGAGAACGTCACCCTCACAGGCAGTGTATTAAGCATATTCTGCATTTTCCCTCTCGACCTTCGAAGGAGGGTAAGGATCTCTGCAGAACGGTCGTGTAACGTCCAATGGCAAATCTTGCACAAACATCCCTGGATTCCTTCTTCCCAGGGAGTGATTCTCCTCTGGCAGATTTCAAAGCTTATAAAAGCATCATTTTAGCTCTGATAAATGTTTTGAAGCATATGTGTTGATGAATGATGCAATGTAAAAGTGAAGCAGAGCTCCTGAGCCTCAAAGATGAACTTGGGAGAAGCTAAAGCCGGCACAATTTATTGGCAAATGAGAGGCAACCTCCAACCTGTACCATTGTACAACACCTCAGGTAGAAGACAAAGCTGGGCTGATCTGTGCCCAAGAGAAGTGGCTGTGAGAAGCATGAGAAGAGAGCTACCCTCATGCCATTTTTTCCCCAAGGAGTAGAAGTAAATCTAACAGTGGGCCTAATAATGCAGCCCCTTGAGCACTACTCAAATAAAAGGATGATGGTTAATCAAAGACAGTTCCCTACCACATCCTGGGCATGACCAGCCCATCTGGCTCTTCCTGCTATTTTTGTCATGATGAGGTGAAAAATTAAAATCTTGCTGCCCTTACTCTCCCACCTCCACCGCCAACCCCTCTGGTTTCCCAGTTGCACCACTGACATACATGATCGGTCTGTGATGTTTAAAAGGAGCTTGTTGGTCTTACATCTTTTGGAGCAAATTCTACTTCTCTTGAGTTAAGCCATGGCTGTCAGCTGTCTCGTCCACAGATTTTGGGGTACATTGTGTGTGTTCATAAAGTTTAACTGGCCCTCAGGCCCTGGATTTCACCAATGGTTGGATGAGCCAATGTAGCACAAGCTGTGGTCAGACATTTGAATGCTGCCTGTGTGTGGTCATTTCTTTTAGTAAAGAGAGTTTACAGAATGGAGCAAAGCTCTCTGGCAGAACAATTTTGAGCATCAACTCCACAAATCTTCACACATGTATCTGCTGAACTCATAGCTGGATCAGCATGGGCTTTAAGGGCTGCAGGACCGGGGCCTTGTCTCTTTATCCCTTCTGTTCAAGATACAGGTCTATCATGGCTACCAAACAGCTGAGATAGACCTGTGACATTACAGGTTGATAATTTCAAAGGACTCCTTTTTCCTTTTGCAGCATCTAGATTTTTTCCTATATTTACAGCACACAAGAGGGAAATAACAGAATTCCTTTGTTCTCCCTGTCATCTTTATGTTGAAAGGCTAAACAGGCCATGCTTCCCAGACCAACCACTCTGAACTCACCCCTAATGGCAGGTGGGAGGTGGTTGCCCCTGTGTCAGGGCTTGCTTAAAAAAAAAAGGGATCTTAATTCCAGCATTGGAAATGAAGAGGAGTTCGCTATTAGCTCTCATATTAATTCAGAAAATACATGCCCAATCACTTGTGTTCTCCCTCAACACAGCTGCAAACTGCATTAGGTGTTAGGGTGAATGGATATATTTCAGATGAGATATTTGTACTGAATTATTAGGGTAGTCTGTATTACAAAATTACTAATAAACATTGCTTCTGGCTCAATTTAGCCTGAACTCAGTGAACCTAGCCAGTGGTGAGAAATCAAAAACTCCGAAATACCCGATGAATGAATCTAACTAATCAAGAAGCCCTGCAGGAAGTAGATGCCAGGATTAATGAGCCAGTGGTTTCACCATGCCATGCTGTTATTTCTTCACATAAATGCCCTCAGATGAGATTACCTTTGTCATGAAAAGGAGAAAAGGAAGGTTACATACTTTCAACTGACAGGTTAACTGCCATACCTCCATTACTGCAAGATACGTTTTCATGTGCGGAGATTTTTATTCTGAAAAATGAAAATTTAAAGACCACAACACAGATTAAACCACATTTTCATTTCTAGGAGCAGGGATCATTGCTGCTAGTACAATAATACAATCCATGCTGCAATGTTATCTGGTCCCTTGCCTTGCACAAACTTTCTTCTTATGTTAGTAATTGCTCAGTGAATGCAATCTCCAGCAGCAAGTAAGAGCAGATTCTGCCTTCCAGGGGGATTTGAGGGGAGGAAGAGAGGAGAGAGAGAGAGTGTCAAAGCATTTCATCAAGAGAGCAAATGAAAGGTTCAGTGACATTATCGTTATGTATATTCCTTAGACATTAGGGGTGATGTTGTGTTTAGAAGGAAGTAAACCTATGTGGATATGTGTCGGCGTGGAAATAAATCCATATATACAAACATAAATCTAAGTCTACTTAGGTGCTGGGTGGAATTGCTCAAAGGTAAAACACAATTTAAGCTAAGCAAATAAGCCCAGCCTGTAACAGCCTCAGTGCCTGGTGTTAGGTACTTAGTCAGTAATAGCCTAATTGTTATTCAGCATAAATATTCCCTCTCGATTTATATGGAATTCACTCATTTATTTTGATCACTTTATGCGAATGAAGCAAAGCTGTTCCTGTTGTTAGGTAGAACTAGTCAGTGCTGTTCAATTTTTATCTTTTAATATCAGCACAAGTGAGATTTTGTAATAAAATCATTCACACACAACCTGTAACATGTATGAGTGAAACCTGCGGTCCCCTTCCTTTCATCCATGTTAAATACCTAAGAGCATCAGCTTAGATGTTTTATGTTGCAAAGCTTCAGCTGGTGCTGAGGGTATGTTTCAAAAATCTCCAGAACACGAAGATCTATTGCCATGGAAACAAATGTTGTATCAAAGTTAGGTAGGATCAAAAAGCTTTGCTCATAACCAGGATGACAGTTGCATTAGAATATGGGGGAAACAACGGATGTTTTAGGAGCGAGAATTCCACCAAAGGACATTTGTAGGGCCCTTTCCATAGAGTTGCGGTGTTCGGTGTCAAGAGTTGGATCTTACAGGTTGCGTCTCAATCCCCTGCCCCTAGCCAGAAAGAGCATTTTTCTCTACCGTTAAAAAGCACATATTTTTTTAAAGATCTTCCATACCACGCTTTATGACATCCCTACATCATAAAGCTGTCTTGCTTACAGCAATATAAAGCCGCTGTAAAAAAATTACAGACTTGTAAACAACCTTCCATACATTTGGAAGAAGTAGAGTGAGATTTGCACTCCTCTGCCTGTCAATGGAGACCTGCTTTTCCTCCCAGTGCACGACAGCACGGGGAAGTGACCACTGTGGGGTCGGGAGGACCTAGGAATATCCCAGCCGGGCCTCCACTCCTCTTGGCCCACGCAGGGACACCCATGGGATAGGGGGGCTGGGGGCAGCCCTGCTCCACGCGAACCCTGTGTGAGTAAACCTTTGAAAACTGACCTAAACTGATCACGAATTTCAAACTCGGAACCAAGCCTGGGTGCAGAGGGGCTACTGTTTGGCGCAAGGCTGGGCTAGGGCATAGAGGAAGGGCTGGAAGGAGGGACAGGGCGCAGCGCCTTCTTACCCCAGGCGATACTCATGGTGTAGATTATGGTATGGGACCTGTCTTTCCCAACCTGGGCTACCTCAGGATGAGCATCCTGGGCTGTTTTGGCCCCCCGGCCAGCAGGCTCCTGAAAAAGGGGGCAGGGCTGCTTCCTCGGGTGTCCCCCAGCAGACTTGCTCTGGGCCTGGATCTCCAATAATTTATTCTCCTTTTATTTCTCTTTTAAATTAAATATGCATACATAATATGCACTTTGGAGCAGGCAAGGACCCTTCTGCGGGTGCCTATGGAGTCGGGCACTCTCAGGTGTGTAATTAAGGGGTGTGTAATTAACGTACAAGGAGAGGAGATGTCAGTGCATTGCATAAAAATAAGA
>NW_010251379.1:0-28717 GCF_000690775.1 Eurypyga helias | reverse complement strand
ACAGCCCCCAGGGGTGACTGACAGCGCCCTGGGGGACCCCAGCCCACAGGGTGACAGCCCCCGGCACTGGGCACAGCTCAGCCCTCGATGTCGAGGGGCGCAGGGTTTGGGTCTTGGCACATTTGAGCGCTGCCAAGGCTCTCGGTCCCCTAAAGTTTCACAGGGAGATGTGGAGGCCTTTCTGAGGCTAATACATTCCTCGTTTTTCTGTTTTATTCCAGTCCCAGAGGACATGGGCGCATCTCATACAGGTCACTCATCCGCCTGATCAGCACTGCAGCATGATCGGGGGAAGCCAGCTGAAAAGCCAGTCCTCCTGCTGCTCCCAAGTTGCTTAAACCCATCCAGTTGGGTCATAGTTGTGCTTTTTAGCGGCCATCAAGGAAAATTGCTTGACTTGGTTCCCAGGGGAAGTTCTTAAAGTTTTTTTCCGGGGGAAGACCCCCCTGAGGCATCACAGCTCGAACGGTTGTGAGTGAACGCTGTTCACTGAACGGATCGCTCGTAGTGTGTCTGACAGTATGAGTGGGCCTGACAAGGGCAAACTAAATTTGTTTGCCTTTCCTTCATTTTGGATTTTTTTTTTTTTTTAGGAATACCTGGGTGTTTGTAACAGCTTACGGTCATGTACAATATCCTACAGTTATGGGACTGGAAATACACCGTTCTTCCTTTATTGAACCGGAATATGTTTAGTCTTTAGTGAAGCAAAACAATCTCTATGTCTTTCCCTGGAAACATTCTAGGTTTTGGGGGGATTTTGGTATGGGTTTTTTCCAAAACAACTGCAGGCCAGCTAGAAAGATGGCTGCAGGCCATCGCTATTCCTGGCGACAAACAGAAAAACCTCAGAACTTGTTGTGAAGAATCTCTGACTGAAATCTATAAGAGGCAGGAAAGTCTCTTTACCTTCCTTGAAATTTTAATTTCCTGCTGTAAAGGCACATACTGTTCTTGTCATCATAGTGTGTTTTTAATTAGAAGATGTTTTTGTGTTTCAGGATGACTCACTTGTAGTGTGGAAGGAGGTGGACCTGACCCGGCTGTCAGAAAAGGAGCGTCGTGATGCTTTGAACGAAATCGTTATCCTTGCCCTGTTGCAGCACGAGAACATCATCGCGTACTACAATCACTTCATGGATAACACCACGCTGCTGATTGAGCTGGAGTACTGTAATGGTGAGATCCCTGCTCCCGCTTACAAACAGGCCGCTGCCACAGTTGCTGTCACCCTCCTGCAGAACCTGCAGGGAGTATTCCTGGGGTGCCCTCTGGGGAGCGGTGGAGTGCTGTGTAGCTCCTGAAGGAGAGATTGGGAACTCCTCTGATCTGTTTGGGTCTCGGGTGCCAGAGAAAGAAGCGCAGCGGTTAATGCAGGCAGTTCAGGCAGGAGGTGATTTCTCGAGTCTTCCGAGGAGCTGGTGCAGCAGCAGAAGTGGGTTATTGGTAAGGCACCTCTCTAATGCCCTCGCTGTGTTCTTTTAGGAGGACAGTGGGGAAAGACCCTGAGGATAGTTGGGTCTCTCTGCTAGTACGGAGTGGGGCTGTTTGTCAGTAGCGTCACTTAAATAGAACCCTTTATTTGGCAGTCATAAATCGAAGCTTAAAAATCACTGGCACACTGCAATCAGGACCTTTTCCTGCCTCATGCTATCAGCTTTTAAAAAACCAAAATCCGGTCCTTCTGGTGGTAGAGAAAACTTTAAAGGTCCATCCTAGAGTAGATCAGATGGTATTGCATGGAGTTTGCAGGGTTCCCAGCTGGGTTGGAGAGGGAGAAGGATTTGATACGGGAGTTGCAGCTGTTGTCAGGCATCTCAAGAGGAGGCCATGTACAGCTGATACTGCTGGAATGGGATAACCCACCTAGAACTGCAGTGTGAGTCCTCGCTGGATGAGTGGGCAGCTCCCCTGGCTTGGTGTCCTGTGTGTGTTTGGGGGTTGTGTTAGGCCTTGGCTTATCAGCAGAAACTCTTCTTGGTGCCAAAGGCTGTGGTCATGCTGTTACCATCTGAGACAGACTGCTCTCAGTGGGACAGGCTGGGGAGGACAACAGGCTTGTGCAAAGTGTTTTTGAAGGGTGTCAAACACCCCGTTTGGCAGGTTGGCCAAAGCTGGTTTTTGCTTCTTTGCTTTTTGTACTTATGCAGGGTTGGGGTCCAGTGCAAGGGTAGGGGGATGTTAGCTCTTTGGTGCACCGTTTATTTTAGGAGTACTCTGCGTGAGTTATTTAGCTGCCCCAGAAAGACTGCTTGGGGCCATTATAAATTCCCTGTCAGTCACAGAAGCCACATAGTATGTACATGTTTGTTACTGTCTCTAAACTGTTTGTTTTACGTAGGGACAACAACCAAGAGATGAGTATGTAGCCTGTGTTGCTTGAATATGTCTGAGCAGCGCAGAACTAGGGACATGAAGAAGAGGGAGTCTCGTTTACAGTTCTGGATATTGATTTTGCCAGTGTGTTAATAGTAATTTATGGGGCTTTTTTTACAGCGTACAAGTCCAAGATAATAGATGAATAATTTTTAAAGTAAGGCTGGACTAGTCGCTGTCACACTACAAAGTTTTTACTGTTTAATTGGCACGTCTCTTGTAGAGATCTAGGAAAGACTTTCAAATCTGAGTAAATATTGTCCCCCTTTTTACAAGGGAGGCAGCAAAGTTACTGATTTGTTTGCCTGTAGTTCTGTATGCATATCACATATACAAATACAGAACATCCACACATACATTGGATTTATCATGGGATAACATCAGTGAATACATCTGAAATAGATTTGGGAAGAAATATCCTATAAAATACATTTGTTGAAGAGAGAATAGCATGTCAGGAGGTTAAATGTGATCACATGAAACAGAAGAAAGTAATTTGTTTGTAGTATGTGTACACAGAGGTGTTGGTTAGCTGAGTCAAGAGCTAATTTGTGTCCTTGTGTAGGATTTTGGAGATGTGGTACCTGTCGTGCTGCTCTTTGGTTCAGAAAAGCTGCAAAAAAAAGATGAGGAACAGAATTCACTAAAAGCATAGTCCGAATCGCTAGGAAAGAAGCTCCTAGGAAGAGGCGAAGGTGGATACTTCAGTTAAATTGTGAATGTGAAGAGTGATTTGTAGATAGTTCGCAAATGTGAACATAAGGCAGAAAAAAGAAATGTTGAGAGGTTATAGCAAGTCTGAATGAGAAGAAATTATACAAGGGAAATCTTAATATGAGTATCAGAAGAATCTTCCTAACATGGAAGTCTGAAATAAATCCCTCAAGGAGGCAAAGGATCTCTTGTCCAAAGCAGGTTACATCTGCAGCTTGACAGGCCCATGGAAATCGTACAGCAGAAAGTTGTCCTGCACCATACCCCTGGGAATGGGAAAGGGCCTGGTGTTCCGGTACTATTGGGACACAATGTATGGTAATTGGGAACAGGCTGTGATCAGAGATTTGGGATTTACTGGTACAATGTTAATCTGACAGGGAGTCTCGCTGCCTGCAGAGCCCCCAGCGTCATTTCTTGTAGCTCTCTGTGATTTTCAGTTTGCCATCCTGAAACTGTGAGGTGCCCTGAAGAGGCTGCTGATGTCAGGCGGCTGCTGGCGGTGCCACTGTTGTCAGCGCTCTGTGAATTCTGCACCGATGTAGCTGGCAGGGCAACTGTAAAAAAAATACACGTGTTCTTAAGGTATTATTTTTTTGTATATAATGCTGAGCTGGACAGTCTCATGTGATTTGGTGTACAGGTTTGAAGTGCTTACATATCCCAAGAAGCACTCACAGGTGAAAAAGTGGGGACTGCTGGCCGATCTTACTGATTCACTTTTTGGAGGGCGTTAGAGGGTGGTGTTAAAAAAAGAATCATCTCTGCCTAAGCTTAGCTATGCTAGTGGAGTTCTTAGATGAAAGAAGAACTCAATCTTGTGGGTGTCCAGCCAATTTAAGTGAAGAGCGCTGAGGGAGAGCTGTCGTGGTTCATCAGGTCCCTTAGGGAAATTGAGTATTCCCAGGAGTACCTGAGCAGAGTAACTGCTGCCATTAACTAAGGTGAATTCTCTGACTTTCTCGCTCACTTATGATTCCAGGAGGGAACCTCTACGATAAGATTCTGCGGCAGAAAGACAAGCTATTTGAAGAAGAGGTAATTTGGAATGGTTTGAGGGGGCAGTGGGGTTGGTCTAATATTCTGGGGATCTGTCTGGTTATCTGGGTATTTATACAAAATTTTTTCTGTAGTGTTGACGGGGAATTTCTGTGTATATCTGGGGGCTGACATCCTTCCTCTCCTGTTCAATGCTGCAAGGATTTGTGGACTGTGGGGAACTTTTTATTTTCCTTTTTGGCTGTCCTTAAGCAGTATAAGCTTTCAGGGGAGGAATAATGATAGAGTGTGCTCCACTGACTTTGGTCACCTTATCATCCTGGCTAACATTGAACTTTAAAATCTCTTTCTGTGTTTCTTCCTGGTTGGTACTCAATTTCTCTCTCTTCTTAACCGCTTCATAGGCTCTTTTCTGAGTAATTACCTGTCTCACTGTAGATTTTTTTTCATGTTCCTTTTTCTTTTTTAACTTTATTTTCTGCTCTCTGCTTCCACCTCATGCTGAGGTGGTTGATGATTGCACTTATTTATCTTATATAATGGTTTTTAAGACCTTAAAGGTTTTTAAGGCCTTCTGGCTCCTGGTGAATATTAAAAGGTCCCAGTTCGTTTTCCGGAGAGCCCAACTGTAGATCTTTCCCAGGCAGTCATCACCTGCCATTCCTAAGTCTTTTCACTCAGTGAGTTCTGTGACGCTTGTCAAGACACACACTATGCACTAGAACAGTCTACCTTATGGAATATCTTTTCAGAATTTTCCAAACCAGGAAATTATAAATTTTCATACTCCTGAAAGAGCCCTCTTTCTGTGTCTCTGTGTGACAGGGATGTGTAGGGTTTTGGGGGGATTTTTGAGCCTCGCATAAGGCTTTTGTTCCTGCCTTTGCAGATGGTGGTTTGGTATCTCTTTCAAATCGCGTCAGCTGTGAGCTGCATTCATCGGGCAGGAATCCTCCACAGGTAAGCGTGGCTTGCGGTAAGGCCCAGGTAACGGGTGCGGTTCGTGGATATGAGTGCAGAACTCCTTCGAGCAGCCTTTGTTTCCATGTTTAAAGCGAGCACTGGGCTTCTGTCCAAAGCACAGCTGCACTGCCTAGATGTTAAGTATCACTTCTGTAAAGAATTTTTATTGGGCTAGAAACCATCTTGTGATAAATGTGCAGGAAATGTTGTATATAATACAGAACTGCTGCCTTTGATGCTGCAGGTTTGTGAACAAAGTGTTAATCCATGAAGGAAGGAAGTAAATTGGCTCTTTACTGCCATAGCACATAAATGCTGTTTGCTGAAGTGGGTAGGAAGAGCAGCTACCACAGGCCAAAGGTACTTCCTGTGCTCTCCACAGTTAATAACTTCGAAGCAATATGTAATTCCTGTAATCCCTTCTGTAATTCCAGGAGGCTAACAGTGGTGAGGACTTTTCGGTGGTGCGTTCCTGCAGTATAACCCATGCAAAGAGTTGTTCTGCATTTGGCTGAATCTCATTTTCTTCAGCCTGTTATTTAAGGAAGTAATGCAGCTTGTTAGCTGGTGGTGGTAATTTTGACATTGACTCTGAGACTTTAATGAGTGGCTAATTACCTTTTTCTGTTGCCCTTTTCCGTTTGGGAGGGGTAAATTTCATGGCTTCGGCGTGCTTCAAGGAGGCCGTGATGACCTGGGGAGTACTGCACACGTAGACAGCTGTTTCCAGCGTGGTTGGATTGTGTGCTGCGCAACAGCCTTCCCTAACTAATGAGCATAGCTGTGTGAGGATGCGTTCTGTTGGGATAGCATCCTGGTTGCTGCCATTCTAAACCTTTGGTAACTGGCAAGCCTTGCTAATAAAGGGTTGGTACCCTACACTCAACAAGGTAGAACTTGACTTTAGGTCAAGTTTTTGACCTAAAGTGGATGTTGTGTCTGTCCTGCTTTGCAGTGGTTTCCTGCTTACCACCTCTGTCGCCCATCTTCACAGCAGGGTTCGCAGTCTAGGGACATGTGTGGCCCCAGATCCTTCCATAATAACGAATTGAAGAGTTATTTAAATGTTTGCAGTGATTTCCTGCTGCTGCAGACATTGTCAGAGTGATCCAGGCCTTTGCGATGCCCCAGGTGGATGAATGCAAAGTGCTGCTTTACTTGACGTTGTCCTGATCTACACTGGGAAGTTGTTGATGGTACGTTAGGAAAAGTGGGTGTTATGAAGTCTTGGCCATGGGAAGCATATCATACTGCAGAAGCTTCCTCTCTGTATTTATAGCCTCTTACATAGGAATTATTCTGTCTGGGAGATGGGAGAAGGTGTTTTCCATGAATTTTGGAATTCAGCATTTCTGTGGCCATCAGCCTTTTGGCCATCTGGACATAGTACATCATGTCATAAAGAGTTGTTCTTGAGGCATAAGGATGTTACGCTTAAGTTCTAGAGTGGCATCTGTTTCACGCCCTCTGCGTGTGTGTTTACATTTGCATACATACATATTCATGCATACATTAGTGTTTTTAGTAAGCTCAGCGTCTCCTGGCTTGGGCCTATTTATAAAACCAGGAAAAATAAGACCTGCTCAATGACCTTCATACGAGAAGAGACTGAGGGGGGGAAAGAGCTATCTTTGATCTGTGGCCTTTGCATAGGTGTCTGGAGCCTGAGCTTGTTAGACTGTGTTCTGTTTGCGTGGGGATGTGATAAAACACGGATAACTGCAGTGACTGCCCCAGTACTTGGGGTCAAATTGCCTTTGGAGAGCTCTGTGTGTGTGAGCGCGAGGGCTGGCAGAGTAGCAAGTACCTCATTGCAGGGGAGAAGGTACAGTAGCGCGTGGAAAACTGTGAAATCCAGAAATATATTTGAGTGTCTGCATGTCTTTTTCTCCTTTCAGAGATATAAAGACATTAAATATCTTTCTAACCAAGGCAAACCTGATTAAACTGGGAGACTATGGGTTGGCAAAGAAGCTGAACTCTGAGTACTCCATGGCTGAGACTGTGAGTATCTGCCTTTGTGTGCAAACTGAGCTGTGTTTTTCTTCGGTCGCTGCGTGCCTTGCAGAGGGATGCTGTACATTCTTGCTGCTTGTTTTCTGTGGTTTTTCTTTCCCTTTCCCCTCATCTTCCCTTAGTGTTGTCTCACTGACTTTGATGTATTTGCTAGTGTGTCGCAGCCTGGAGTTCTCCTTGCCCCCAGGTCACCTTTTGGAAGTCTGTGTCTCTGCAAAGCATCAGCAGACTAAAGATAAGTGCCACTGTGGGCACAGAGGTGTGCCAGAGCCAGTAAAGCTGTGCTAGAGAGCGCTGCTTTTCTTTCCCTGGTACCTAGGCATGGTGCTTCCAAAGGTGGATCTGTGCAACACGGAGGTGGTGCTGTCCGAAGGTACAGGCACAGCAGTATAGTCACATCAGTGCAGCGCTCTCCCTCTGGGTTAGTTAAGCCCAGTTTAGCAAGTTGAATTAATTTGGTCATCCTAGTGTTCTAGCAGGGACGTTTTGCCTCAGCTGGATCCGAGAGAGCTTGGATGTGCTTGCCTGACATTGCACCGTGCCGTAGATATGTCTCCATCTCTCTAATACTCAGGCTCTGAGCTGAATTATAAAGAAGCAAGAAAGGCACTTGTGCTTCTTATGGTAACCAGGTGTATGGTTTATTGGTAACGCTCTTGGAGGGGACAAAGCTGTCTAGGAGAGATTAATTCTACCAGAAGACTGCCAAGCTTGGCTTTGTTCCAGACCCTTCCAGAAAGCAGTTTCTCAGCCAGAGTTAGGACACAGGGTAAGCTGTATTGCAGGCCCCTGAAAGTCTCAGCCTGGATTTCCCAACTCCGTTAATTTCTGTGGTAAACACTAGGATCATAGAATCATAGAATCACTAGGTTGGAAAAGACCTTGGAGATCATCCAGTGCCTGGAGCTCCTGTCTGCCGAAGGCCTTTACTGTATTTTGGGATGAAAGCCAGCTCGCACTTCCCTTACCAGGCTGTGTTATTAGATTTAACGCAAGCTGTTGGTGTCCTGTTAGGATGCGGAGTTAAATACTTGCCAACCTCCTTCCAGAACACGAGCACTGTTGGGCAGTTGCACAGTGAGTGGGAAGTCAAGACTGCTGCGGAAAGCCCTCGCTAAGCTGGGCTGCAGCAAAGCCATTTCTGTATCTCGCATTTTTCGTGTCCTTCCGGCATTCAGAGAAAGCACAGCCTGTGCTGTGAAGTTCCTGGTTTGTTTTGGCCCGTGTTGTGTGTGCTCATCTCTACCTCGAACTGGGGTTTTTTTCACTTCTGAAAAGTTTTGAACTGCATACCTGCAGCTGTGTTTCATTCTGCGTATGCCGGCTGCACTCTGGGCTAGCTGCTCAAATTGTGACCTCGTGGCCAGTGGCGGTGTGGAAGTCACTTTTTGTGAAATGAGGGCAAGACATGTTATTGTCGGTATTTGTAATCGTAACAGTCAAATTACGGTCTTGTGAAATGGTTATGTCGTGCTTATTAAACGCTTATTTCTTAACTTACCCACTTACCAAGGAAGATGCAGAAAATACGTCCGAGTCTTTCCTGCAGAAAGCTTGCATTGTGCTTTGCTTAACAGAGGCTTAGGTGCAGTGTCTTAGTTCTCCACATGACACTCCATCTGGGTGGGCTTCTAAACCTTCCCGTGGCTGGGACTCGCGTAGCTCTGCAGCTGTCACACTCTAACGGGAGGTGGGAGGGAGATGGCAGGTTCGGAATGTGCCTGTTAGGTATGTCGTGTGCAGCAGAGCCTCATGAAAGGCCACCTTTGTAGTCCTTGGAGCTTTGCTGAGACAGTTGAAAGGAGGGCAGCTATAAATATTTCCCCTTCTTCTAAATTCTCTTTTTCATCTCATTTCGCTTGCTTGGGAATGAGCTCCGTTCATCTGGAAGCTTCATTCTTACACCTTTTATCGTGTTTGTTCTGTGTCTCCTTGTTGTGACTTCAAGCTAAGTTGGAGCTGGGAGGACTGCTGTGTTTAAATGCTGGGTTTTGGGATATTTGTGTGTGGTGGGGGGTGTTTGTTTTAAACGGGTTGTTCAGTAAAGCCCACTTCTGAAGTGAAAGCTTTTCAGGTGGGACTCAGGCCAGCTTTCTACTTACTGACCCAAAAGTAACCCTTCTGTCTTTGGGCACAGAGTAGCTTTTGTCCTGGCAGTACCTCGTGATCAGACAGAGCAGCTCCGTAGCCATGGGCTGGCCTCTGTGCTTGGAAGCTTTGCTAGATTCCTTTTCTCTCGACCTCTTGGGAGGGTTTTCATATGCCTGGTCAGTACGTAAGCCTCCGATTACCTCTAAATGTAATACATTTTAGAGAGGAGCAAGTCCTTGCTGTGTTCTCATGACTGCTCTATGGAGATGTCCCTCATCAGGATCTGAGCAGAGAGGTGGCTATGGTCATCTGTGAAATGCAGGCACAGGCCTGTGGACAAGAAGGGAAGAAACAGGCTTGTTTTTCCCATCCCTCCATCACATTGGTGGGGTGTGTCATCTCTGTCACTTCAGACCTGTGTGAACATGATGGAGGCAGAGGTCCTGAACTGATCTGTTTTTTTAAATGTTATTTTCCCTAGCTGGTGGGAACTCCGTATTACATGTCCCCAGAACTCTGCCAGGGTGTGAAGTACAACTTCAAATCAGATATCTGGGCAGTGGGCTGTGTCATCTTTGAGCTGCTTACTCTGAAGAGGACCTTTGATGCTACTGTAAGTCTGCAAACCAGGATGGACTGAGTAACCTTATTTTTTTATCACCCTGAGCTTCACACTTGGCTCATGGCTTTCTTAACTCATGTTTTTCTTTCATTGTTGTTTAAATCTGCTGATTAAGAAAACAGTGGCCTGGGAGTGCCAGCTGTAGCCAGAGAAAATGTCTGCATGATTTTCTCTGCCCTGCACTGGCTTCTGCCAAACCCACCCCTGTCTGCAGCCCTGGGTTTACCTGATGCAGAATACAAGTTATGCTAATGTGTATCATGGTTGTGAATGAAACATCCTTTTCTCCACAGAGGGGAAGTTTTTGTGCAGTTTTTTTGGTGTTTTTTCAGCATTACTAGCTGTGAATTTTCTGCACAGCTTTCTGTAGCAAAAACATCCAGCCTTTGGATTTCATAGGATTTAATCCTGTTACCTTTCTCCGAGTCTGGACGCAAGAGAAGTGTGGTCAAGCTGGCATGGAGAGGGTGAAAGGGAGCATTGCGGGTTGGTATATGTGATTGGCCACCTTGTGCCATGAGATGGGAAAAGCTGCTGGCTGCCATGGTGCAAGATTTTGTAGCACTTGAAGAGTTGATGTGAAAATACCATCCTTTCCTGACTTCCTCTCATCATGCCTACCTCTGCTGCTGAGTGGTGTTCCAGTGGCAGGATGCTGTGTAGGAGATTCCATGCAGAGAGAAAGCTGTCCTCCCTCCGCTGTTAAGGAATTAGAAAAGCTGGATGTTGCCACCAAGTCCTAGCTGTCCAAGTTACCATTTCTGCAAGCATTATTATTAGATTTTTGGAGAATCTACTAAGCAGGGAAGAAGGAGAATGTGTCCTGATTAGAGGAGGAGGAGGAAATTAATAGTGGCATGTAGCATCTCTCCCCTTTGGACACATTGTCCAGTTCAGTTCCCTTACAGCTGGTTTCTCCCTAGAATCCCCTGAACCTCTGTGTGAAGATTGTACAGGGAAATCGCGCCATGGAGGTTGATTCCACTGTCTACTCCCGGGACCTGATCCAGATGGTGAATTCCTGCCTTGATCAGGTTGGTGAAATACTTCTTTAATTTTCAGACAGCCCTTCCCAGCTGCCTAAGCCGTGGAATTCAGGGGTGAAGGGGAATGATGTGCCTGTTTCAGTATGAGGGCTGTTGATGCAGGGTGTTTTCTGTGAGGCCTGAGGCATCACTAAGGCTGGGCTTCCTCCAGTCCTCTGAAGGCATTGTCTCAAGATGCCATTCAGTCCTGCGGGCTCTGGAGGGAGCTGAGTTTACTCTGACAACAGTTATTTAATGGGCTGGCAGAAGCAATTATTTCCTAATGCAGAGCTGCGGAGGTGGGAGCATCGTCTCAGTAGTCTCTTAAGGTTCTGGCTTTCTGGCCGCGACTCTGGTTTTCTGTAGGGAATTAATTGCTTGAAAACAAATGTAGTATTGATACCTTCAGAACATGGAAGTCCATCCTGCACATCCCCAGAATTTACCCTTATTCATTCCAAATATTTGAAGTAATTCCTTTCCCTTTTGAAGAGAGTTGGGGACGAGGTCCTTGCAGGCTTGAATGAAGTCTTCTGACCCAAGATTCTGTTGTAGATGATGAGCATTTCCCAGAGAACAACCTGTTGCTCATTTCTTTCAGGATCCAGAGAAGAGACCCACTGCAGATGAATTGCTTGAACATCCCCTCCTCAGCAAACGCAGGAGGTAATCAGATGGTCTTGCCTGAAACCTGGGCAGGTGTCAGGGAGAACAAGAGGCTGTGTGCAGACGAGTGGCATTGACGCGTTTGTAGCCAAGTCCTTAAGTTAACTTGGCCTGATGCGAGGCAGTTGTTGAAGTATGCTTCCTCCTCATTAGGCAAGATGTGATTCTTGCTGTCTTGTCTTCTGACCAATCCCTGTGTTCTCTTGGTGCATGGATATGGTGAGAAAGGTCTCTGCATCCTTTGTCTTAGAAGCTGTTGGTAATGAGAACCTTGAGGCATCCCTTTCTGTGGCTCCTTTGAGGAATGATCTTTCCCGCTCCGCACATGTCTGAGCGAAGGGTCACAAGGATCCTCTGATGGTCATTGGAAAAGGCCTTTCAGAATATACATATCATGCAATATAGAGACCCTTGCTTTCTTCCTTTGTTGCCTCCTTCTCTGGAGAGAGTTGCATTGAAAGTGGCCCATTTTAGCTTAGTCTGACCATCAGCCTGCACATGCTGCGTTTTTATGAAAGGAGGACCATAATTCTGGACTGGTTGGACCCCACATTGGTTGCTTTGGGATCACCAGGCTTACTCCTTTATACCAAGATTCTTCTACCTAGTGGTCAACAAAGTTTGAGTTTTGTCTTGCTGTAAGCACTGGTAAAAGCTCAAATCCTGATAATATTTAGCCATTTAAGGTCATTCTTCTGCAGTATGGGTATTGGTCGGCCACATTCTGGCACAGATCAGTTTGTTGTCCTCAGCTCTCCTGGAGGTTCCTTAGCTATATGGTACCTTACTTCTGCCCTGCTTGGTGTGTGTTGCTGTGGGCTGGTAAACAGCTGCCATATTTCCTCCAAGAGGGAGCAGCATTTTATTGGGAAAGAAAGGAATCTCTGTGTGCTGCTTGTCAGTGAATTGCTTTGGGCGGTGTTACTGTTTCCTTAACTGCTTTTTCTCCTTTGACAGGGAGATGGAAGAGAAAGTCACGCTGCTTAATGGGCCAAATAAGCGACCACGGTAATTATTTGGGCATGTGTTGAAAGGAATTCTGGAGAGAACAGCTCCCCAGAGAGGAACTTTGCTGAGGGTGTTAGTCTGTGACAACCTTAATGAAGTAGTGTAGTTTAGAAAATCCTTAAATGCCAGGAATTTGACAGAGTTGTTACATGGTTATTGTCCCACGTTTTACTCTGCCTTTTATAACCTGCTTTATGTATGGCTGGAGCTTTACATCAGCAGGTCCCATACCGCTCTGGTCTCTCCTACTGAGGATGTAGTCTTTACAGCCTGCGTACCTGAGGATGTAGTGTAGATCCCTCCTTTCACACGGATTCCATGGAGTATGAAGAATACGACTGAATGTTGAATATTAAATGAATATAAACACATTTCTTAAAACTGAATACATGCAGAGGCTCTCCCCAGTCCCCAGTAAGACTGTAAGCAGGGTTGTGCCATGAAGCAGATAGCTTCCATGACATGTGTAGCTGGTTTTCTGTTGGTTTGTTGGATAGAATTTGACCTTTTTTTTTTTTCCCCCCTCATAAACTTGGAAGTACTATCTGAGCACTGTATGTGAAGTTTCTGGGTTGCTTGCAAACAGTTTGCTTCGGTTACAACTTTCATTTTGCAGTCTGCTTGGGAAGTGATTCTTACCTGCATGGAAGAGTTACATTTTTGCCTTCAGGCAGAAGCCTGTTATTAAATAAAGAGGAGAGAGGGAGGTTAGAAGCTTTTGAATGCTTCTGTATTTTGAGCAAGATTTCATGACCATTTTCAAGGCTTTCATTTTTCACAAATGTGAACAGTTCCATGGCCATTCAGTGAAAGTCCAGTCTTTTTAAATGACATAAAATTGAATTGCAGGCTTTTAAAAATGCTTCCTGGAGGCTGCTTCCTCTGCTGCTCTGAGACAGGTTTGATCCTGAGTCTCACTATGGCAATTGAGGCCTCACAACCACTCAACAAGACAACAGTTTGTGAAAATAAAACCCGTGAATGGTTGTGAAAGGGAAACTGATAGCCAACAGCAGGAAAATGAGTGATGAAGTGAACGCAAACTCATTATTAACTGCATGTGTGGTCTGGGGGGGGCGGGGTCTTGTGCAGGTCAAGCACCATGAATGAGGCTCCCATTGCAGTGGTGACTTCGCGCACTAGTGAGGTGTATGTTTGGGGAGGGGGAAAGTCCACCCCCCAGAAGCTGGATGCCATCAAAAGTGGCTGCAGTGCACGCCAGGTGTGTGCTGGTAACACTCACTTTGCTGTGGTGACAGTGGAGAAGGAGCTCTACACCTGGGTGGTAAGTGCGAGAAACTGCAGGAAGGGGGTGAGGGTGGGAGAGGAGCATCTGGATCCACTGCTGACCCTTCATGAGCCTGGTAGAATCAGATGGGGAAGCAGCTTGGAAAAGGAGAAATCTGATTGCCGTGGACGCTGTGAAGCCGTCTGCTTCGGGGTTGACCCAAGTCTCCCAGGACAAGCGTGCTTTTGGGAGAAGTTTTCCATTGTGACAGGAAGTGTGTTGGAGACTTGCTGTGCACTTGAGGATTTTACGCAGTGGGCTTGTAGGCCCAGACACTGAGTCAGACGTCTCTTCCTCCCCTTCCTGAGAAAATACTGGTAGGTGGGTGAGAGAAGAAAGAGATCCAAACGGGAGGAGAGCAACATGAAGTCATTTGCTGGATGCTCCTCTGAGAATGGCCACTGGAAACTTTGAGCTGGCTATTAATATTTTAGCTTTAGCTTCAACACTGCTCAGAGTTGTTTTGTTTTTCCTGTAGAATTGGCAGGTCTGACCACTTCAGTGACATTGGCTTCACGTTACGGGTTTCTTTGCAGCCGTTATGATTTAGAAAAGCAGGCCAAAAGGCTGAAGGATGAATTTCAGTCGTGCAGCAGGGAGCGGGGTTCTGTAGCCTGGGAGATGAGAAGGGAGCAGGGATCCCTCACCAGCTGGTGGCCTGAGACCGGAGCACTCCTTGTTGGTACATAATTGCCTGAAAGCCTATGCTGACGTTTAGAATGCTGCCGGCTGTTATGCCACAGAGCAGCCAGCAGTCTCTTCCCTGAGGTAGCTGCCACCCTTTCCCTTGCTCCTTTCTGTCTTCTGCTGTTCATTCCAGGTGCTGTAACTATTGGCACCATCCCTGGAGTTGTGGATATGTAACTTTACCAGATGTATCTGTCTTGCAGAATATGCAGGGGGGCACAAAGCTGCACGGGCAGCTGGGACATGGAGACAGAGCCTCTTACCGCCAGCCGAAGCATGTTGAGAAGCTTCAGGGAAAAGCCATTCGCCAGGTGTCCTGCGGAGATGATTTCACAGTGTGCATCACTGGTGAGAGCTGGGAGGGGACCCCTGTCCCCTCACTTTGCTGGGCTGTGGAGATGTTTGCCTTCGCAGTGAGATTACCAGAGCAGCTGGGTGTTGAGCACAGCTGTGGGTGGCTGTGCAGAGTCCCTGCACTCATCAGTGTACGTGTGGCCCCCAGAGGACCCTGAGGTCAAGCATGTAAATGTGTTTGAAACTTTTTAGACTGTGTGGGGAGAGAGTCACACAATGATAAAAGATCTGTATCCGAGATTGACTCTTTAATTCAGAAAGCTTGACACCTGGTAGCTGTCTCTAGTTCTAACCCTGCTCATACTTTTAATTGTGGTGTTGTCTGTTACAGAAAAATTTGAATCGTGCTTTACCCATGAAACCATAATTCTCAACAAGGTAGTTTCCAGCTTATTTTGCCAGTGCTGGAAAAGCAGAGGTTCGACAGAGATAAGCTCAGATGCTCAGTGTGCAGGAGGAGTGACTTAGGGAGCCACAGGATCAATTTGTGCGTTTCTGTTAAAGAAAGTGGCAGGTTCAACCCAAGATTTTTTTTTTACACTGGTGGCCTCAAATAGCTGCAGGTTGTGGTGTAAGGTCATCCATCTTCATGTGAACAAGAAAGGACTCCATATCCTCCTCATGACATCCTTCTGCACTAAAGAGGAAGAGGATTACAGAAAAGTGGTTGCTCTGGCCATGTCCTGAGAGGTTAATGTGGAGCCTCATACAAGCTCTGTGCTGACCAAGCTTCCCTTGTGTCCTTCAGATGAGGGCCAGGTGTATGCCTTTGGCTCGGACTATTACGGATGCATTGGCGTTGACAAGGCTTATGGCTCTGAAGTGCTTGAGCCCCTGCAGCTGGATTTCTTTCTTACCAACCCTGTGGAGCAGGTCTCGTGTGGAGATAACCACGTGGCAGTGCTGACCAGAAACAGAGAAGTTTACACGTGGGGCTGTGGAGAGTATGGTAGGTAGAATTTCCCTGGAACCCTAAAGGCACTAGGGTGTGCCCGCTCTAGAAAGCAGCTTGGTGCAGGTGTGTAGTGCAGGGCTTGGGTGAGGGCTGCCTGGTATGTCCTGGGGCCAGAGAACACTTTCCCTGGGGCTTCTTTCCTCGGAAGAATGAGGAACTGGGGACTGAGCCCTTGGGGCTTTACTCTGGGAAGCTCTAGTGTGCTGCTTGGCTTCTTGTGGGTAGGGCAGTTGTGCTGAGTGGGGTTGGATTACCTTGAGGATTGGCAGACGATGCATGTAGGGGCGCAGGTTTCTAGTTCTGTAGGGAGGTTGCTGTCGGACTCGGAAGAGAGAATACCATTTGTGAGGGGCAGGCACCTTGTGAGGCCGTTTCTAACTGCAGTGTTTTCACTGATGCAGGGCGCTTGGGCTTGGATTCAGAAGAAGATCACTACACCCCTCAGAAGGTAGAGCTGTGACTACTTCTCAAAAGCTGCATGGGTGTAAATCCTAATTAGTTGCTGTTTGGAAATATTAGCTGTCTGAGGCTCAGGTATTTTTTCTGAGGCATCATAGGGTTTGCAAGGGTTTTAACTTTACTTCCTCACTTTATTTTGCCTCATTTGTCCAGAGAGATCATGGCAGAGGGACATGCCACTCCCAAACCAGACAGCATCATGACTTAGAGCTTCATTGCTCCAAGCTGGAACTGGAAATGCCAAACTTAATGTTGTAGACATCATAGTAGGAAATACCAAAATGTATACCTCGGGGCTGTAGAGGAAATTCGCAGTAGTGCAAACAACTGGGAGTCTTTGCATTTGACATAATGAGTTAAAGTTAGAAGTGAGACCCTCTTGAAATACAGTGCTAGGGGGGATTGAGGTAAACTAACCCATGGGGGTTTAGAAACCAACAGGGGTTGTGCTTGGAAGCCAAATACCTGTGGTCACGCAGTATCACACCCACCCAGCACAGGCCCAGCCCTGCTTGGCTAACTGGGTCAGGTGCTTGTAGAGCCCAGCTGGCCAGGACCTGTGCACCACAGTTCTGGCTCCTGTGCTGGCTCACCGGTGTCTGCACACAAGGTCTAGAAGGCCTTACATTTCTGCATTGTGACAGGAGTTCCAATATGCTGTAGACCTCATGGTATCCTTGCACCTTCATTCAAAATAACTGGGTATTGTCAGTGCCCAGACTAGCTGAACCACTGCTCTAACCCCATGTATTTTCCACATGCCAGCCTCTATGTAGTAGGTGTTGGGATTTTGATTTTTTGGGGGTATATTTTTTTCCACATAGGTGGATGTTCCAAAGACTTTAAACATCGTGTCCGTTCACTGTGGCTGCGATGGGACTTTCCTGCTCACCCAGACAGGCAAAGTGTTGGCATGTGGACTCAACGAGTTCAACAAGCTGGGCCTGAATCAGTGCACGTCGGGGATAATCAACCATGACGTAAGTGCGTTTGGGTCTCTGGCTCCAGCCCCCAGCGGTCAGTAGTGTATGGGCAAACGGTGGTCCTTTGACAATAGGACCTTAGCTTTGTGACAGTGTGTTAGTTCCAAGGGTACTGGGACTGTGGGAAGAGGCAGTTTGTTCCTCATTTCGCTGTCTGCCTTATGGGCTTATGTCAGATCCAAGATAGTGAAATAGTGAGTTGCTTGAGTGTGACTTAGCCAGTGACATGGATTCTGGCCGTTCTTTACCATACCGTTGTTGGGACTGTCTAGGTTAATGTTGTGGTCTGCCAAGACCTGCTAGAGTAGGTCTTAGCTGATTAATGTGTGGGGTTTTTCTGCTCTGTGCTTACTCGCCTGTCTTTTCCCAGACGTACTGTGAGGTGCCATACGCCACTTCCCTTACTTTGGCCAAGCAGCTGTCCTTCTACAAGATCCGTACCATTTCTCCAGGGAAGACACACACAGCTTCCATTGATGGTGAGCCCTATGTTTTAAGAAGTGGATACCGGTTGCTGGATTACTTTACATCAGCTTTGCCCTTTCAGCCTGGCCCTTGACACTGAGGGTTGTGCTCTTGGCAGCAGGGCTCATGTCTGCTCCAGGAACCCGGAATTCCTGTTCCTCAGCAGTGTTGCCTCCTGGCCAGCTGAAGCAGCAACATCAGCTTTGGGTCATCCTTGTTTGGGGAAGAATGATGCTCTGGGATAGCAGAGGAATTGTTTATGACCGAGTTAGGCTTTGCCCAAGCCACACCAGTGAGAGGGCTGTGAGGAGTCCCAGCCTTCAACATCAGAAAAGGGGAGCAATGAGAGAAGGAACCGGGGAGGTGTTTCTGGGCTGAAGCCATTCCTCTTGGCTGGCACTGTCCCCTCCCAGCCTGGCTGGCTTCTGAGCAGAGTCCTTCGTGGGCTGTTGCTGTGGGTTCCCTGCATGTATGGCTGCTTCTAGAGCTGGGCCCTTGCTGTGACTGTCTCCTCGTTCCTCCTCTCAGAGCGAGGCCGCCTGCTGACCTTCGGCTCCAACAAGTGCGGACAGCTTGGTGTTGGGGACTATAAGAAGCACCTGGGAATTAACCTGCTGGGAGGCCCCTTGGGGGGTAAGCAGGTGATCAGGGTTTCCTGTGGAGATGAATTCACCATAGCTGCTACCGACGGTGAGTGGGTCTTTGTGGTGGGTTCCTTTGAACTAGGTCTGCAGGGTGGTTAACTGGCTCCCCTGAGCGTTTCTTAGACCACCCCCGCAGTGCTGCACTGAAATAAAGGAATCCTTCCAGCCTGGGGCTCTCTGGCCCTGTTGTCCCAGCACCAAGCATTTGCTGTCCCTGGGGCTGCAGACTGCTGGCGTGGTGGCTGCTTGTTAGATTCGTTACCAGTTTGTTCTCCCGCTGGCAAAATGGAGCTGGTGGATTAGATACTTTGGGATAGCAGTTACAGGCCAGGAGGGAGGGAATTGCAACTCCTGAATCTCTGTTTTCCTCAGACAACCATATCTTTGCCTGGGGTAATGGCGGGAATGGGCGCCTGGCAATGACATCAACCGAGAGAGCTCATGGCTCGGATATTTGTACCTCGTGGCCTCGGCCAATATTTGGATCGTTGCATCACGTTCCAGACCTGTCATGCCGTGGCTGGCACACCATCATCGTTGTTGGTAAGTGTAAGTTTAGGTTGAAATTTTGGGATCTTGGTTATGATGGTGTATTGCTTGCCAGGGCCTGGACTGTATATCCTGCCTGGGAAGAGGAATGTGGCAAGCTGCCCCGAGCTCTAAGCCTGGAACTTTGGCCTTGTTGTGTACCTTTGTAGGAGCTGTCTTGCTTTCCGTGTGGCGCTTTAACTGAAAGCCTGCTTCTCTCCTTGCAGAAAAGGTGTTGAACTCTAAAACAATCCGATCCAACAGCAGTGGCCTGTCCATTGGCACTGGTGAGTAACCTGCCCTGGGGAGCTGTGCTTTAAGTCCGTCCAGTGGTCAGTTGGAATGGGTGCAGTTTGGCCCCGCGGCATGGTTTCTGTGTTTGACAGGCCTTGCAGCAGAGCTCAAAGGGAGGAAATCTAGCTGGTACCAGGCATGGGAAGGGATGGCCGAACGCTGGGAATGAGAGAATTGAAACAGGGGAGGAAGAACACCAATGCGGCAAGGCATTTGTAGCTGAGGAGCTTCAGTTTGACAAGGAAAAGCTGAGAGGAATTCACTGAAGGGAGCTGATGAGGGAAGGGGGAATATGGGGCAGCTGCTGGAGAGATGGAATCCAGTTTCTTGGACCTGTGGGAGGGCTGGGACCACAAAGCTGCAAAAGAGTGCTGCACACAAGCCCTTCTGGGGAGACCTGCAGGGAGTGTTGGGAGATAAGTTGTTGAGGGAGATGCTTGTAGCATGTGCTCTCATTGTGGCCCTACAGCCCCAATTTCTGCATCTCCTCTGCTCCAGCTGGGCCTTGGCAACAGGAGTAGCAGAGTTGGGGAAAGTAGGAAGTTTTCGTTCTTGTTTGCTAGTGGCTCAGAGCTGCACAACTGGAGGAGGAGAGGAAGAGGATAACGAACAGGAAGCAGAGACCCCCAATCCCAGCGGAGGCTTTCGGGGAACCATGGAAGCAGATCGCGAGCTGGGGGGCTGGATCAGCACCACAGAAGATAAGGGAGGCAGCAGTGGTGACAGCAGCTCCTGCCCCGGCTGGCTGCGGAAGGTAATGTCCTATCTCAGAAAGGCCTTCAACAGGATCCGGGCTGGGGCCAGATCGAGTGGCCCCTTCCACCGTTAAGGGGTGCTCTGAAAGGTTCTCAGGGCTGTGCTGCGTGGGGAGCCCCTTAGGCCTCGCTGCCACCTTTACCACAAGAGGGTGTCGGTGCCTTGGTTGAGGAGATGAAGTCTGCTGCAGGAGAGTGGGCGGGCCTGACGGTGTTGCTTTTGTGTATCCAGGAGCTGGAGAACGCTGAATTCATCCCCATGCCTGACAGCCCCTTTCCTCTGAGCATGGCATCTTCAGAGCCTGAGAAGGAGACTCTCCCTTACCAGAAACTTCATGGACTCAAAGTGGCCTCTGAGGAACCTGTTGGATTAAACAAGCCCAAAACAGAGTCCTGGGTAATGTTATCCAAGTGAATGTTTGGCCAAAAGCTTTTGGGGACCATAAATGGCAATGTTTGAATTATGGGGAAAGCTGAGAAGAGGGTGTTGGATTGGCCTAATTCATCCGGATGAGGAAAAGAGGGCTATTGATAATCAGAGATGGTGCTGCCAAGAGAACAGTTCGCAGGAATCTGGAACACAAAGCTGGGGCTTGGTCAGATTGAAAATAATGAGATCAGTTCTGTGGAAAAATATGGTTAATACAATTGGAAAAAAAAGTAAAGCCTAGGGCCCAGAAGCCCAGCAGAAGATAGAAATTCAGGAAACAGAAATTGCTGTGGGATAGGAAGAAGAACTGGTGTAGGAAATCACTGAGAAATTACAAACTGTGAGATTACCTTATTCTAGGAGTTTTCTGTTCCAAGAGGAGGTACAGATCCTGAGCTTAGGGGAAGGGGGGATAAACCAGATGGATTTTGGTGATAGGGGGACAGGAGCAGCTTTCCCAGAAAAAGGAAGAAGTTAGTGGCTTCGTACTGAAGACATGACAATTAGTAGCTTGCTGACCTTGGATGCTAGAATTTTGGGAAGTCGGGAAATGAGCCGGGGTGACTCTGTGTATGGTTTTTTCTCATGGCCTATGCAACTCCTGGCCTTGCACTCAAACCTGCCCTGACTTCTCTCTGTGTCTCTGCAGCCTACTTGCCTGAGTCCGACCTTGCCGTGCAGTGAAGGGAAGGCTGCGTCTCCTGGTGCGGGCTGCGTGTGCAGTGCTCTGCAAGGGGAGGTGGCGCACCTCCGGGGCCTGGTTTTACAGTGTCTGGACGATCAGCAGAAGCTGCAGCAGGAAACCATTCGTCTGAGTGCCCAACTCCAGCGGTTCTGCAGGGAGACGGAGGGAATGCAGCAGGTAAGGACCCATTACCTGGGTGCACATCCATGCGCAGGGCTCGCTATGCTGATCCTGGCTGCTGCATACACTGCAAAGGCTGTGCAGAAGGAAGCAGCTTTTAACAGCTCTCTTAGAGCAGAATGGGGGGACTGAGCACAGTGCCAGTCTCTTGTTTGAGCTGCTGGTGTAGGCTCTGGTAGTAGCAGCAGAAATGAAGCCAAGAAGAGAGCTTCCTGTGAAGACAGCCCGGTCCTTGAGGGACCTGGGATTCCCCTTTATTTCTCCTGGTGAGAAAATACAGGCAGAGAGATGTCGTGGGGAGTCCCAAGTGACTGTGGAGAACAGGAACTGTGCCTTGTGCGGCTCCTAGCTTCTTTGCAGCTAGTCCTGGAGCTGTTTGGACAACTGTTGTGTGTTTTGGCAGGTGGAGGTTCATTCCAAAGGAACACAGACAGCCAAAGAGGAGATGGAAGTGGATCCGAAACCTGATTTGGATTCAGATTCCTGGTGTCTCCTGGGAACGGACTCGTGCCGCTCCAGCCTCTAGTCTCCTGAGCCCACTGGGATCCATCTAACTTCACAGCACACTAACCGATTGCAGAGAGCGGCTTTCCTGGCTTCAGGTCACTCGCAGACAAGGAGCGAGGCTGGAGGCTCCAGAGCAGCACCCATGTACGTTTGATATGAACTAGGAGTGAGTTTGAGAGGGGAAGGGCCCCTGAGCTCTAGGCCAGCTCAGTGATTGAAGCAGCAGCAGCTCCTCTTTGTACCTTATTTGTCAATTCTGCATGTGAGGCAGAACGGCCCCGGTATGGCAACGGCTCCAGTAGCAGTTTGCAGCCCTTTCATTGTTTCACTGCTTCTTGGGAGCTGCCTTTGGGACCCCAGTATTCATCACTGCATCTCTGGAGGAGAGGAGGAGACATGTTTTGTACTGAAGCTGGCTGAACCCTAAGACTCGCCACCTTCACTTCAGAGGGGTGAAGGATTAGGATCCTTTCCCTGCCACATGGTAAGGCCCAGCTGGTGAGGCTGTTCCTCTCTGCTCAGGGGCAGAGGGAGCAGGGAATGTCTCATTCTGGAGGCAGCAGAGATCTTCCTGTTAGGGAGATAATGGTAGGCATCATGTCCCTGGCCTCGAGGCACAGCTTCTGGCCATCTGGCTGTGTCCAGTGGCCTGTATAGACAGAGTTTAAAGGCTTTATTCTGGGTGCTGAGAGCTTTCCAGCTTCCAGGCAGTGCACCGAGATGAGCGAATCGGCTGTCCTTTCCAATAGCGGCAGCGGGGACTGACCGAGATGGGATCTCTGGTTCGCCGTTCCAGACCACCTGCTTCCCAACGGGATGACAAGCATCTGGGCCTCAGACTAAGTCACCCTTTTCTTGCTCCAGCTGTTCTACTTGGTTTGGGTGCCAGAGCTTCTGATTTCTTGGCGTAAGCCCGTAGCTGCTCCCTGCTTAGCTTCTGTTCCGCTCAGCCCCTGGTGCCCACGCTCTGCGTGGGTGTGGGAAGAATCAGTATTTTTCCACTCAGTGTTTTGATGAAGCTGGAATGCGGTTTCCTACCCAGAATAGGTCATTAGTTCCATGGTCACAGGATGCAGCCTTCCCCGATGACCATGAATGATCAAGTCTCTGTCTGGAATTCACCTTATTTCTAGAAGCGAGAGGCTTTCCCAAGAAAATTGGAGATGGGAAGAGGCATGGTCTGATTTCCTCATTTCCTGTCAGGGAATGAGGTTGATTTTATTCCCCTTAAATTTCTTAGCAAACTGACTTTGAACTACGCTTTTGGGATCGGTAGGATCCCTGGGAGCAGCTACCCTCCCCTGCCTTACGTGAAGCCTCTGAGGAGTCCTGAGTCCCTCTCGCCTTTGGTGTGAGAGTGGGGTTGTAATTTCATCAGGCTTAATCCATCCCCATCGATGGCATGTCACTCAAATTCCCTTCGGTCTGGTGGAGTTGGATATCCTGTCACCTCTCCTAGACTTCTTTTGAGAGGCTGTTCCAGGGGAGCCAGTGTTCCCCATCTGTCTCTAGAGGTGGATGCCAAACCATTCTGCTTGTGCCTTACGCTCCTCAAGTACTTCTTCGGTGCCTGTGCTGAACCAAGCGCAGTCCCTCCAGTGCAATGTCCAGGGCAAGGATCGTACCGGTGTGCCCATCCATCCTTCCCGAAGGAAGGCTAGGAGGACAGCCCTCCTGGAAGGTGGTGAGCGTTGGGCAGCCTGGCGTGGCCACCTCGCGTGGTTGCCCTTGTGACTGCGCTCTCCTTTCCCCGGTGTGCGCTGGAGCCAGTTCTCAGGTTAGGGTCCCAGCTTGCGGGTGGTTGTTGCGGTTGGAAGAGTTGGTCCCGTTGCGGCAGTGCCTTTGAGGAGCGAAGAGTTGAGCCTGAGCCGTGTCCAATAAGCAAGCACCAAGCTGATGGTAGTCGCTCTCCTGCAGTGCACTGCTATCCTCATTTCTCAATGCTCCGCAGTTGGGAAGCTAGGTGCACAGACTGGATTCCCCTTGGATCTAGTGGAGGACTAGGGTCCCTGACAGAGGATGCCCTGTGCTCCGCAATCTCCTATGTGCCTTAGAGGATTCACGCTACCCGGGTTGTGCCTGTTACAGACCACAGACTTCACACCAGCCAGCTATGCAACCAAAAAAAGCAGTTTAAAGCCAGCACCTTTGTCTTGGGCTGAAAACAGAAGGGCAAGTGGGCAGAAGTGCCTTTGAGCAGTTTCCAACCCTCTTTACTTCTCCCCTTCTTGCAGTGCTAGCTCTGTACGTGTCGGTCTTCTGCTAGTATTACTACCGAGTTGTTATAGTGGAACACAACTTACGCCTGCTCTGACACTCTGGCTGAAAACTAGTTTGTCGTCTTTTTTTGAAAGGTTAAAGGGTGTAGTGGTTTGGAGTTTCTGTTTAAATAAATGTTTAAACTCATTCTCCTGTGTTCGGAGTGGGGTGTTTTTTTTCTCTCCAAGTGAGGAAGGGGAAATGTGCATATAGTCAGCTGCCTTCGTGGCATTCTCTGGTTTGTTTGGGATTTTGTTTTGCTTATAGAAAGCAAAGAAAGGGGATTGCAGGGGTTTTGCTATGGTGAAAAAAAAGTAGTCAGGTTCCATGTCCCTTCTTTAAAAAAAAAAAGAACAAACAAACAACAAAACACCTCATTTCTCTTGCGGCTGCATCGCCTCCTAGTGACGTCAGGAGGCTTTTGTGTGTGTGTTTGTTTCTACAGTTTGAGTGCCAAGTGGGAAATGAGTAATGGGAAGAGAGAGGCTCAAAGGGAAGAAGTACCTGTTTCTCTGGGAACAGCTTCTACTGAGCATTGAGGCCTACAGAAGCCAGAGCCTGACGGACACCTGCTCAGCCAACTGTTCCCGCACACTTTACTTCTGACTTCTTAGCAGCGTAAATTGTGAAAGTAAATTGTGAAACATCTTGAGAGGCAGAGCTGGGCTGAACACCTAAAATTCACCAGAGATCTGGATACTGGAAATGCAGCACATCTCCGAGAGGGCACTTGTACTGCGGTAGCAGCAGGGGAAGCTGAGCTGGCATAAGTAACAGCCCGAGCAGCACCAGGGCAACGCTGACCATAACAGCAAGGCAGCAGGGTAAATCCATCTGCTGAGCCTGATGCTTTGGCTAAACCAAGTTATAAACCAGTTAGAGGCTTTCTGGATACTGCTGTCTGCCTTGGTCTGAAACAGTAGCTCAGCAAAGAGGGGTGAACTGCCCCTGGTCAGCTCTGAAACAAAGATAACAAACGAAGCCGCCCGGTGATTTAATGTTAATAACTTCTGTTTGATCTACAGGTGCAGTCTCGGTGTTAGCTGTTTGCCTGTCACTTGTCTCCAGCAGATGGGTTTATTTTACAGTACCAAAAGCTTTTTCTGTGTGTACCTACCTCAGTCACCATTTGCCCTCCGCTGACGCTTAGGGTCCACTAAACACAGTCGATAAGACATAGTGCGGGGAAACGGAGTTAATATTCCAAGGCAGGCATAAACCTTCTGGTTTAGCCCGTTCCTACCTCTTGTCACCCTGCATTTCAAAGCTCTGATATTAGAGCATCGGTCTTCTCCGATCAATTTGGATATAGCAGATTATTTGCCCTTGTTTTGAGTGTTTTCCTCTCCTCTCTAGGTTTGCAGGTGCTTACACCTGGCTGGCACAGCGCAGCACTGACCCTCTCTGGGACCTGTGTGTTTTCTAGGTTTGGGATTTCTGCCCACGTACCTCTAGGACAGAAGCTCTCCAACTTCTGTCAGGAATCTAGGCCACCCCCATTGAAGGCTGGAGCGTTTTTTTCATATTCAGCTTTGAGTAGTCCAGTTCAGTCGCTTTTAATCTTTTCCTGCATTTCCAGGAGCTGCTGCTGCGGTGCCGAAGGAATTGCAAAAGGAGCTGGTGGGACTTCTTTGTTCCTTGTTTGCTTCCTGTTGCAACTTTTTCCCACAAAGTAGTCGCTCTTTCTTTGAGAACACAAACCACTCTATGACCATTTAAAATGACTTCTACGCAACAGTAGTTTAATATATTAAAAATCAGAACCTGGAAAAATAACTGACTTAAAATTGGTGACAGTTCCTGCACATTTCTAAGCAGATGATTCTCTAACGGGGACTGCAGGACACCCATTTCCCCCAAAAGACCTTTCAGAAGGGTGTGACAAAACCAGACATTTAGTATGAGGCCAAAATCACCAAGAACTACCTTACATCTCGAGAAGAAAGCGAAAGAAGGGGTATACTTCTGCCATAATTCCCTACCATTGCAGCAACTAAGATGAAAATAAACCTCAAGGAAAGGTACAAGCCCTCTGTTTTAGAGGTCCCTACCAACTTGGCCCGCAGGAAAACTCCAGCCTTGGGTTCACGCTGAGCCTCCACGTTGAGCTCACGGTGTGGGAGGTGAGCCAACCCAGGGCATGGATCAAAGTACACCCGTTCCGGTGTTCCGCTTGCAGCCCCGAGCTGTTTGCTTGCTGGACAGGCTCAACACTGACAGTTGGTGTGAGACTGGGGAAAGCAGGAGTGGCTGTGGCTGGCAGAAAACGGGCAGGGAACCACGGCGGCGGGCACAGTTGGACGACACCTCAGCAGCGCCGTCTCTGCGGTGGGGGCGGGGGCCTGCTCTTGATGGTTTTGCATTTGGGAATATGTCTCTCAGCCGCTTGGGGAGCAAATTGGCGTCTGCAATAAGGGCAGGCAACGTAGTCTGGGTTTTCAATGGGAGGCAACGGGGGCAGATCAGACACCTTCCCTCCCTTGGAGAGGACTTGCTGCACCTGGCGGGCCTGGCGCAGGGTCTGGATTAAAACCTCGTGCTTCTGCCTCCAGTTGTTCCTTCTGGGTGGCTTATTCTGCAGAAGGGAAAGACAAAGCAGCCGCATCAGCCTCCGTTCTCATTCTTACACGGAGTCCAAGCCAGGTCACCCCGTCCCTGGGCATTCCCTGTTGATACAAAACCCTCCAAGTCCCATAAAGGGGATCAAAAAGACCGGCACCAAGGAGGATTTGAAGAATATATTGATGGAGACATCAATGCTTAGAAAGAGCTTGAGAATAACCAGAAAAGCAAGCAGTAGGGCCAAGGAACCAGAGAGGGTGGCTGTAGCTGCTTTGCAGGAACAAAGCCGCGTGTTTCCACTGCCTTTGTCTGGATAACCTGTGTCATTGCCTGGACTTCCAGTCAGTTCCCGGCAGCCCCTCGTGTCACAGAGCTGTACAGCAGCAAACACAGTCTGCATCCTGAGTACAGCAAGGAGCAAACTTTCTCCAGGAGTACACCCTTAACACGTTACGAAGACAAGTCAGTCAGGACCCCCGCCCCCATCCATTAGATGTTAAATGGATCCATTTATCCATTCGGCAAGAGCCTTCCAGCGGCAGTAGCTGGACTGTACCCCTTAGCCCCATGTACACACGAAGGCGCTCACATCTCAGAATTAGATGTCAAGGTGGAAGGAGAACATGACCAGTAGATGTGGATCAAGGGAGGCAAAGGGACTGCACATTACCTGAGGGTTCTCTGAGCTTTTCCACTGCTGATACTCTTCCAGTTCTGTTCCCTTAGCTCTGGCCCTGCTGGAGTCAAACACCTTCCTCTGGGAGCCTTGGCTCTTGCCGCAGATACTCATGTGCTTCTCGAGCCTGGTGCAGAGAAACTTACGTCTGCAGAAGCTGCACTGTCCAAGCTCCCCCTGCTCCACAGCACTGGCAGCCTGCATGCACAGCACCCCTGCGGACAGGTGGTTGCCAGAAGCTCGGTCTGAGAGGGCAGAGGGAGAAGAGCTACGTTTTGGGGCCAGCGCTGAACAAGAGGCTAAACGCTCTGAGGGTATGTGGTCTCGAATTTTGCTGTTGCTGGCCACCAACCGTTCCTTCTTGAGTTTCCCCAGAGCCAGCTCTTGGGGGCGGAGGATGGTGCCAGGCCTGGGGATGGTGGCCTCTGCGGACTGCACCCCACTGAAGACCCCAGCACCTGGCCTGGCAGCAAATCTGAAAGTTCTCTCTTCGGGGTACCTTGCACCCTGTTGCTCAAGGGTTTTCTTCACTTCCCTGTCTCTTCTCTCCTCTGCCTCAACAAGCTCCTTCTCTCTTTGAATCCTCCTAAGCTGCTCCTTTGTCCTCCTCAGCTTCTCTTTAAGGAGGGCTTCTTTCTTTCGAATTTCCTCTTCCATATTCTGCCTGTCTGCCTCCAACTTTAGGATGTAGGCCAGCTCTCTCCTGTATAGATGGGAGGCTGACTGTTTAGGCTCTGTTGTCTGACGAGGGAGCACTGCAGCTAGCTGATACCTCCCTGCCGGAGGCTTCTCTTTGCTCTTTGAGCTAGGCTGACTACTTGGAGCTTCCTCCATGTATGGGAAACTTCCGAGTGGTGCTGTGTTGATCACTGGAAGACTCACACCCTTGTGGTGAAAAATTGGTTTCAGGGGATGGGCATGGTCCACTCCTTCTTTCCTCATGGCTACTGATTTAGCTGGCAGAGCCTTGGTCTGGCTGGTGGGATACTTGCTCTGCAGTCCAGCCGAAGAGAAGCCTCCATGCCTGGAGCTGTGTTGACTGCTTTCTGCAGAAAGAGAGTATGAATAGCTTCGGCTCTTTCGGGTGTAGAGATCCTTTAAACTTTCCTCTTTGTCAGGTAGGCGTTCATGCTGAAAGCTGTTCTTGTGGTGTCCTAGCTGGGAACTGGAAACAAGCTTAGTAGCTGCCACCACAGAACCCACTGGTGGAAACAAAGCCATTCAGCGCCTGAGAAAGAGCCTGAAGTTACAAGTGGAGTCATTACGGACCATCTTATCCAAAACTGGACAATTTTTCTCCTAACAGCCCGCACCTGGAGGCTGCCATGGGAAGCTACAATAAACATTAGCAAAGGTTTTGTAACTTTTCTGAGTTCTGTAAATCTTTACTTTCCTTTCATCTAGGGAGCTCCTGTGCTGCCTTTTCCAGACCAGTTGTTTACAGAGGCAGAAGTAAGATGTGCTTTTAGTTCGCTGTCTGTCCGAGCCCTCTCTTACCAGGGTACCAGCAGAAATGTGCTGTACAG
>NW_010251378.1:19459-21021 GCF_000690775.1 Eurypyga helias | reverse complement strand
GCGCAGGTGAGCGGGGTGCGGGTGGGGAGGGAGGACAGCCAGCCGGAAGACCGCCCGCCCCGCTTCTGGAGCGGGTGGCCGAGGGCTCTGCCTCTGCCCCGCAAAACCCGCCGCAGCGAAAAGCCCTGTGCGGGCAGCCACTGTGCCCCTGCCCGCCACGGAATAAAAACTCCCTCCTGGCATGTTAATATTATGCTTTTTTTCCCCTTCCACCTGTGACCCTGGTTTAAGGCGCTTGGCTCGACCTGTTCCAAGCGTTTTTTCCTTTAAAAACCGAATAATTCGCAGATAATAATTAAAGTTGTGGGGTTGCTTGCGGGGCGAAATGCCCAGCAGGCTGGCAGTCGCTGCGACTTGGCTGGATGTCGCGGGTTGTCTTTGGCGTGCCTTTTTTTTTTTTAAATTGTAATGGGTTTGTAGGTAATAAAACGCATTAAAATTTCTCATTTCCAGCAAGCGCGTGCCCGTTGTAAATAGGCACGTGTGTGCAGAAGAGCATGTGTGCACGTACTGACGTCTTTAAATATTCCAACTGTTCTAATCACCGAAACAGTGGTTTTCTGAGGGCAAGGAGTGTGTTGGACTTGCTGGTTTCAGAGATTAATGAATCTTGTCGAAGGGACAGCGATAAGTTAATCGTGCTATGCCTGCTGTGTTTTTATAGACTGAAAAAATTATTGCTATAATTGAGCTGATAAATTCTGTGGGTTTTTTTCAGTTTGCTTAATCTGCGTTTGGCAATAGCTTATGAGTACTTCAGTCTTTTTTCTAGTGGGATCTTTTTCTTCTTAACCTACAAAAGAAATGGAATTGAGAGTAAGAATTGGCAGAGGATATCTAGGTGAGGTCTTGCAATTGAACTATGCTAATCCCTTTCGTGGAAGCGAGGGAATATCGTACGGAAGGCTGAGCCGCAGGTTGCTTCGAAATGCACCACAGTAAGTCAGGGAAAGCAGGGGTTTTCTTTCGTTCTTCAGCTAGACATTTTAGACTCTACTGGTAGCCAGTGAAAGGTGTTTGAAGTGGTGTCTTTCCCCCCCCTTCCTTTTTTGAAGTTCACTTGGTCTGTTCTGGAATGCCTCAGTCATAATTACGTCCTGTTCAGCGAGTTCTGATGCTGCTCGGTGAGCTCTGGGCAGTGCTAGATAGGTAAACTCCAGCATCGCCTCAAGTTTTGCACGGCTGGGTGGGCCTTTGGTCACCAGGGACGGCAAACTCCAGGTTGTGTTTTGAGCAAGTAGGAATGAGTCTGTAGCGTTCTGTTAGCATCCCGGTGTTGCTCAGGTGAAAGTACCTCTCTGCTTGAGAGCGCGGGGGATGCTTCTGCACTTGGAAGTGCTTTTTCCAAGGAAATCTCTTCAGGTTTGTTGCCAGAAGCTAATGCTGCTTGTCGAAAGATCGCTGAACGTTTCTATGCGTTGTAGCAGGCAATACAAATAGCGACTGCTGTCACATAGCTGCTTCTGAACCGACACCAGCCTGCTCCCTCGCGCTGAGGCTTCGATGAAAAAGTTATATTGCAGCCTGGAAAGTTGCTTTTGCGACTGGAGGTGCTTGGGTTT
>NW_010251378.1:18160-19428 GCF_000690775.1 Eurypyga helias | reverse complement strand
GGCTCCCGGAAGAGCGTCGAGTTGTGTACTGGATAACTGAATTGTAGTCGCAGGCAGAAACCCGCGCTGTTCGGTGCCGCAGCTGGCGTGAGCAGGATGTGCTTTAAAGGACCTCGCATTAGGCCTGCCTGGGCAGTTGCATTGCTGAATGGTCAGGCTTGGAGCCGGCAAATCCTTGTAACTGAGCGTGGCGATGCGGTGGCCCAGGGGTCTGACGGCAGGCCTGAACGTTTGGCAGAAAGCAACTGCTTGTCCTTGTTTATATTTCACTTCCCGCTTTGATGCGGGGATGTTAAGCAATTCCTTTTGTCAGGGTAAATTTTAGCTGCCTTTAATCTTTCTGATAAAAATAGCTCCTAGCTTACCGGAGCTGTGCGGTTGAAGTTTGTGCAATTGAAATGGCTCTACTTGCGCTCTGAAAACATGACCTTTCCTGTTAAACCTTGGTGCCTAAATCAAACGCGTGGTCTCGGGGAAGGGAGTAGGGACGAAGGGAGAACAGAAATGTACACTGCCACCGTCGCCAAGTTTCATGGTAGTCCCCTTCTGCAGTTGCCCCGTTGCTCTTTATAGCAGTAAGGAAGGTTAAGGCTGGGGGCTGTTAGCTTGCCGTTGCTGTGCCGCGTTTAACAGGCTGACTCCTACAGTAAAATGTCCACGGGAAACATTTTTCCTTGTCTAGCCAGGTAAGAATAGTGCTTTAGTCTAATCTGCGGCTTTATTAGATACATGGTAGTTTTTGTACCTAAGCGGTTGCCTCTTCTGTAACTGTTACAAGGCATTCTCATCTATCATGCTGCAGAATAAACCGGACTTGTACAAAAAGTAGAATTGCAGTAACTTCGGTTACAGCAACATAGTATTTTGATGTTGAATGTTGTGGTTACTTTGTACGTGGCTGGCAGTGGTCTTTCCCCTGAACATGGAGTGAACTGGCAGCATTCCTGAGTTGGTGGTGTCGGAACTCCGTGCGCAGGTTGTGGAAACCGGGTGCGAGTGGAGCAGCAGCAGCAGAGCTGGTGTGCCGCGGGTGCCCCTTCGCCGTGGTGGTCTCTGTTGTGTTGAGCAGTGCCTCTCTTTGTGTTTGGTGCGTACCTCGCAGCCTTCAGCTCTGCTGTGCTGGTCCCAGAAACGACAAATCGTAATTTGGGCCAAAGCAGAGGGTGTCCTTAACTGAGTTTTGAGATAAAGTAGGTGGAGTTGGAAAGAAGGAGAGATGAGCGGCTTCAAAAGTCCATTGGTGCTGGATTTTCACCTTCTACTTTCTC
>NW_010251378.1:11646-18138 GCF_000690775.1 Eurypyga helias | reverse complement strand
CCCCCCACCATCACAACTTCAGATCGTGAACAGATTAAGCAGTACGACTGCTGCTGCAGGAGCTGCAGGCTGAGATCCCTGGTAATTCACTTTATCTTTATGGCCCAGGCTGTAGCATCCCAGTGCTGATATTTTACAATTGGGGAAAAACTGGCGTCATCACACGTTCCTTTGTACGTGCTGAGGTAAGTAGGTCTCTGGCTAACTCCCAGCAAGTTACAGAACTGTGCAGAGGGGAGTTTGTGTTGATGGGCAGGCTGATTTGATCTTACTCCCCTGCCAAAAATGAGATAGGTGTATTTCGGTGGACTCAGATTTGAAAGACCTTTCAAACAAAGTAGCTTAAGGAGAGGCAGCAAGGCTAAGTGTGTATTCACATACTGGCTGAGACTTCAGATGTCACGGTGATCTAAAACCAGATTTCGTTGGTGCACATGAATGCATTAATGTCTATATTCCCTTCCAACCCAAACCATTCTATGATTCTGTGTTTAGAAGGGTTTGTTCCTGCCTAGTTGAAAAGTTCCATGGAAGCCTGTTTAATCGGTCCCCTCTGGTTTTATATGATGTGCACAAAACTTCTGTGTCGTTTGTGCACCGTGACAGTAAGAATCACTTTTATACACGTGCCTTCTCCATCTCTCCCTGGGATAAGAAAAAGGGTAATTCCTTTAAGTGAATGAACTTGGGTTTATAAGCAGGAAACTGGGGGAAGAAATGCTGCTTCTGAAAAGACGTAGGTGAGGGAGCAAGTGTAGCTGGAATTATTTCACAGGAACATCCTTTTTTTATTGTGGTACATGCACCGTAACTGGCTGGGATGGGGAAAAAAAGGTGGTGTGATATTTCATGGCTCTATTGTTCCTTAAAACATGCCACATCCATGTCATGATGGGGGTGGTGGATGGGAGGTGGTGTTGCCAAGCAGAAATGTTTGCTTTGACCTGCGTTAAGTTTGATACAAGTTGCTTTTTTTTTTTTCCCTGCACCTGAAGTGACTGACCTGTGTAACTTTGTCTGCAGTTGTAATCTGGGACAGGAGATCTGTAAGATTAGAAATTGGCTCGTTTACCAAGTGTCTAGCGCAGCTAATTCCTAGCATTTCATGAAGCATTGCTGATAGCAGGTTGTTGTATGCTTTCTCGTTGTTTGGGTCTTTATAGATTTTTTCCAAGGCATTGGACACTCACAACCGTGTGAGATGAAGAGCTGAGCAGATGATGTGCCAGCCCAATTTGATGTGACAATCCGCAGTCCTGCAGTTGTGCCCCTTCTTTTTTTGACGTGCATACTCTGGGTTATAATTGCATGTGTGCTTGGGAGTTGATTAAATTGATTCCTTCCCCCCCTCTTCGTGACTTCAAATGAACGTGGTAAACGCTGTCTTGTGCTGTGGCAAAGAGCTCCCAGAGAAGCCCTGCCAACAGCAGGCTGTGCTCGGGGGGTCAGTCTTTGTTGTACCCCAGAGATCTCTTGATAGCTTGTGAAATGATTCCCAGTTTTCTGCTGCAGATTATTCACTTTCTGTTCTGGCTTGAACGTTCCTTGGAGTCATAGTCCGGTGCCATTAATTATTTCTGCAGCAACGTGCTGTGTTTCGCTGTTATATCTACAAGTCCATGTTAAAAAAAAAAGTCCACTTATCCTTGGTGTTTATTAGAGGTTTTGCTCACTGTTACCTGCTAATAGAGAACATCATGACAAAAATCTGACTAGAACAATACTGCAAGTTAATATGAAGTCGGGGTGGAGGAGGTAGTTGGAAAACAGGATTTGAAAAGTTCTGGGGTTTGGTCTTATACAACAAAAAGCATGTGGGATAGCTTAGAAATCTGACACTTCCATCCTAATTTGGTTTACACGTTCAAGAATTTTTGCTTTGTAAATCTTCCTTTTAACATATGTTATGTTTTCCATCTGTCTTCTCAGATGTCTAAGATACAGAGAGAACCGAAATCTTTTATTTGGAAAACTCTCTTTAATAGGGATGGCTCAACAAATATGACCAAGTATTGTGCAGAACCATAGTGTGAATAAAAAGAAAACTGAAACTTCTATTATCACTGGTAATGCGCAATCACAACTCAGAATCTAAATCTCTCAACACTTACTCTTCAAAGCTTCACTTCATCTTGCCTTTCCTCTTTTCTTATTCACCACCACTGAGAAATAAGGATGCTGCCTGGAAGGTTGGGTGCATACAGTACCTTTGATTTGCAATGACTTTGTGTGTGTGTGCATATATTTTTATTTATACATCTGTAAGTCGGTAAAATAATCTCCTATGTCTCAGAAGGTCGTCTCTAATGCTGTGGGAAGGCCCTCAGGAGGACAGTGTTGTCAGAATGAGTTGCTTTTTCTAGGTGACGTGCCTCCCAATCTTGCAGGTAGACAGGATTTCATTGCTGCTGTTGGACATCTCCGAGGCAGACGTCGGAGCTTGCTCCTTTCCGTTGCACAGTGAGAAGGAAGACAGGAAGGAAGACTCCAGCCCCTGCCCATGTGTGTCACACCTGATGAGCACGAGCTTCTCTCTCACTGCTGCCAGTACTTTGATAGCTGTTCTAGCGGGTGTTGGTGGTGACATGGCTTCTGTGTCACCTCCTGTGTAGTTTCTTCTAATGGAGCAAAGAAAGGTAGAAATTACCAAGAGACTTGAATTCAGTAAGTACTGAATGTAGATCTGTTTTGCAGTAGCTGTGAAGTTTTTTCCTAAGGTTCATAAACTCCTCTAAGGAAAATGTTAATGAGAATGATTCAGAACAGCCTCACCTCGCTGAAATGTATGCTTTAAAGTAAAATAGATTTGTGAGGGCATTGTTTTTTCTGTATTCAGGCATGGTTGGACGCTTTCTTTAGAGTGAAATATATAAAAATCACTAGTTTTAAGCGCACGTCTGCTGTGTTGCTTCCTTAGGTGCTTTTGGTTTGTTTTGTGTTGTACGTTCTTGTGCAGCTGAATCTGAGTTGCCGAGAAAATGACCCTTCGCTTATGATTTGGTGTCAGAAATAGGGAGGAAAAAGTGGCCTTAAAGTAGAGAACAGAAACACACTTTTTGCAGCTATTACACATCGTAAAGGAGGCACGAAACCTGCCTGTTTCCTAGTAATCTTGTGTAAGAGTTTTTTGTGTTCGTTCCATATTGTTACCTCAAGCAGGTACTCATTGCTCTTTGTCCCTTTGCAGCATAGGGCTGTTCTGTGTTACAGGAGGTGCACAGGGGTGGGACTGGGGAGAAGGACTTGCGTAGCTGACGGGAGTGTTTGAAGCAGCCTGAGCTGGAGGCAATACTGACCGCGGAGTCCTCGTCTCCGATGCTGTCAGGCATTGTGGGGAGGATGGAGGACCGAACAATTTACAGTCTGAAACATGTTGTGTTGACCTGTGTATTTAATAAAAAGTCTGTGGCCAGGGAATGTCAGAAGTTAAAGCTTATTTGTCAAGATAATTCACGTCTTTGGGGAAAAAAAAATCAGCAGATACTGTGCAGATGTGGGTGAGGGTGGCTAAGCCCTAAGGGGAAGCAGTGGGTCTCAGTTCACAGATTCACAGAGTGGTAGGGGTTGGAAAAGACCTCTAGAGATCATCTAGTCCAACCCCCCTGCCAGTTGTGTGAGCTGGCTGAAGGCACTTGCATGCAAACGCGCAGTTTTGGTACAGACTGCATTTAAGCAAGTGCCCACTGTGAATTACCAGATTCTCAGATGATTCCTCTTTAAAGGGTCATCCTGAACCTGAATGTTTCCTGATGCTACTGGGTAGGATTTAAAGTTGCTCGCAAGAGCAGAGGCAGCCGTGGTGTCAGACTAGCCAAGGCACCTTGGGAAACGAGAGGAAGAATGGTTATGGAGAGGCTCTGTAGGACCAGAGGAAAGCAAAGTCAATCCATCGTTTCCCATCCCATGCTTCCAAGAGCAGACCAGAGCGAACACTCTTATTGGGCTGCTTCTGCCACATGTTTTGGGGATTAATTTGGGTTTTTTCCCTTCTGGCATCTGAGAAGTGGTAAGAGACTAACTCCTCTGAATGCGTTTTTCGTCTTTGTTTCTGTGTATTAGCTCTGATACCAGGTGTGTTTAATGTGCCTTTATATGTCACTTTGCTTTTAACAGTGGAACATTCATGTAATTTGTTTGTTTTTTTAATGAAAGGGTAGTAGAAATTGATCTAAAACCGGGGATTATTCCCAAAAGAAGCTATACCTTAATTTTTCTGGACCTTCAACACAGATTGTATTTTCATTATCGGCACAGCAAAGAGACGATTTGGACTGATACAGCAGAGAAAAACATGAGTGGAAAGAGAACCAAGTGGAAGGAGAGGCTAGGAACTACATTCGGTGTGATCAAGGAAGGATCTCTGTTCATACCGTTTGCTTCTCAGGGAGATGAGAGAGAAGCCAGGTCAGAACAGTCGGTCTTTATCAGGTGGTAGTTGTTACTGCACATGTGAGTTGTGGCTTAGAGGGTACATGTGCATTTTCCCTGTCCTGACTGGTGTGTGTGGTGGTCGGGTTGGTGTCAGGAGTCTTTTTAAAACTGAATCCATAATACTGCTGCTATTGCAGTAGAAGTTAGAAGAGAACTGATTCCTCTTCATTAGCTTCTTGATTTTTTTGCTCTGTGTAATGAGCTTCAGTTTGGAAAAGTCACTTAGTTGCTGAAATCTTACCAAAATAGATTGGGGAAGATTTTAGGAGCTTGAAACAACTTTAACTTCAATTTTACCAGGTTCTAAACTAATAGCGTCCCGTTTGGTTATTGAGATATTCAAACTGGATCTAATGTAATTGATTTTAGGAACTGTGTCGCTGCTTAGTTGCGTGTCTGTACCTTGAATGGCGTTCATCTTACGGAGAATCGTGCTTTAGCTACAAGATGCAAAGGAAGTGTGGTAGAGGGAAGGCTGCCTCCTCAATCTCCCCATCTCTAAAATCCCAGCCACAGGAAAGCAAGAGAAGGCAAGAGTTACACCCATTTTCAGGAAAGGCTGAAAGGACAATACAGGCAACTGCAGTCAGGTCAGCCTCCCATCCATCACTAGGAGGATCGTGGAGGAGCTGGAGTGAGTTTAGAGAAGGGCTGCCAAGGAGGTCAGGGGGCTGGAGCACTTGCCCTTTGAGAAGAAGAGACTGGGTTACAGATCTCCTGATGTTCCTTCCAACCTGAGTGACTGAGAGTCTGTAAGCAAGAGACTCCGTGATAATTATTCTGATGAGTTCCCTAGAGGCAAGTACCTAGAATGCCTAAAGGCAAGGCTCATTTCTGGGTGTCAATATATTTGAATTTTAACCAGTTCACTGACTTAGCAATGAGCAAACCATTCTCTATTTCTTTCTCATCCCAAATGCAAGTAATTCCAGAGGATCAGGGAAAAAGTAATCTAGTTAAATATCTAAATCTCTTCCTGTATGAGCCATAAGTCGTTGGGACTCATCCCAATATCTGCTGTTGGATCCCTTCACCCTCCACCCAGCCTTTAGGGTCTCCTTGCCCCAGCCAGGTCCCTCATCGCTGTCTTTGTCAACCTGGTTGTTAAAACATCATATCTTGAAAAAGTGGTGCTCTTCTGAAAGTCAGGGTCAGATGCGTGCCAGTTTGCAGCCTTTCCGTCTGTCTCGGTGGCTAATGTAAAGCTTCCTTACGGGGTATTTTATTTTTTCTACGAATGCATTGTTTAATTGCTCTGAAACATTAAATGTGCTAATTGTCTTGTATGAAACAATAAATTACAGAATCCTCAAACCTCGAAAGGAGGTTGGAAGGGATGTGGTAATTCCTGACTGCACCAAACAGTATGGCTATTGAGTTGGGTTACCTGACATTGAGTTTGAGGGAATGGCTGGAGCTCTGAACTGTTGAGGCTTTGTCTGCTGGGGTCTGGCATGATTGAAAGAAGCTTTACAAAACAAAATTGGGCTCACTGAAATGTAACAGCTATGTTGGCATGAAAGAAAGGCACGGTGACACTACTGCTTGTGTACTGGGACTGCAGTGTGACTTCAGCATCTGCTCCCTGGATGGGTGCACACAGTTTGGGACAGGAGAACTCTCAGTCAGGTTTCTAGCAGTGGTGAAGCTGTTAAATTGAACTGAATTTGATAGCACTTCACCTGCTTGCTACGTGATACGTTTGAGATGATAAATCACGTGAAGAAATACCTGACAATGTTTGTCACTTCTCCAGGCTGAGCTAAAGGGAGAAAATGGTGCCATTAAAACAAGTTGATTGACTGAATATGTGTATTAAGAACAGTCGCAGGTAGTCGTACAGATGAAAATGTTCTACCTGAGAACACAGCATGGATTTTTTTCTTCTGAGAAGTCTTGGAAGGAAACAGAACATCCTTTTTTATTCTGGTTACTGAAAGCGTTGTCCAGGAAGGCAGAAAACTGACATTTAAGCTCATAAAACTGAAACTAGGAGAGCACCTGTCTCAAGTGTTACCATCTCCTGTGTGTGAAAATAGCTGCTCGAAGAATGCAAAATTC
>NW_010251378.1:0-11600 GCF_000690775.1 Eurypyga helias | reverse complement strand
GAGGGTGTTGTAGTTGCCTACTGCTCCTCCAGACCTTCTGAAAGACACGTTACCTCTGGGATTTGGCTGTCTTCTGTGAAGAGGCCGTTTGGTTTTATGTAACAGAGATAATACAAGGTGTGAGGTTTAGGATGGGAAGTGCCATGTGAGAGATGGGACGCTTACAGGGTGCGAGGGTGTTGTAGTTGCCTACTGCTCCTCCAGACCTTCTGAAAGACACGTTACCTCTGGGATTTGGCTGTCTTCTGTGAAGAGGCCGTTTGGTTTTATGTAACACAGATAATACAAGGTGTGAGGTTTAGGATGGGAAGTGCCATGTGAGAGATGGGACACTTACAGGGTGGATCTTCCCAGCCCTGGTCAGCTCTATTGCTTCCTGAGCACTGAAATCAGACGAAGGTGCCTTACTTAAGGAAATCTATGCTCTTTGAAAATAACGACCCCTTCTCTTCTGCTGCCTGCTAGCTAAGCAGTGGGTTTGAGGCACAGCGCAGGCACAGAGCTCGGTAGTTGGAGTGGGACTCCTCAGTTACTTTTGGTAGATTTTGATGTGTGTATAAATACATTATTTTTATAACTGCCAAGACAGTCTCTTATCGTTACGGATTTGTTGCAGACATGCTCAAGTAGACTTGTGTTTTCTGTTGCGTTTTATAACCGTTTTAAAATGTGCCTTGTGTTGATGTTTTTAACGAACACGACTGATTAAAACATGAAAGCAGATGATTAATCATCGCCTGAGCATGTGAATACTCAGGGAATTTTTACACATCCGCTGTGCTGAGATATTTACCTGCTTTTTTATTTTCCTGCTGGCAGAGCTGTAAACTTCCCATGTCTAACGTATCGTCTTCTTACGGGAGCTTAAGAGTGGTAGATTATTTTAGGTTTTAAGAGGCAGTAATCCCAAACGCTTTCTCCACTCTTTTGGTAAACTGCAAAAAACATTTCCAGTCCTTGGCTCTGGCAAGGCTGTTAGAGTCCAGGCAGCCAAACAAAATTTGAACACTTATACTCCAGCATCCCATTTGGAAATACAACTGGAAAAAAAACCCTACTCTTTTTAAGCCACAGCAGCATCTTCTCTCTCTACATTTTGTCACTTTTCCTCTGTGCCTGTGTGTGTACACACACACGAATGCGGATCTTTTGTCTGTGTAATATTAACAGTTTTAGTGCAGAAGCTTGGAAAAACACCGTTGGTGGGATTTACAAAAGCTGCCTGAACAAGCACATTAAAGCTTGAACTTCCCAGGGAGCCGAGGTGACAGGAGCAGCTTAACAAAGGCGAAGTTTCCGCCACGGACCCTGCATCACCACCCTTGGCGAGGCAGATGGCTTTGGTCGGTGGCAGAGCCCGGGGACTTGCGTCTGGCCAAGCAGGGCTTGGTGCTGAAAACGGGCCATAGGGTTTTCATCAGGGTTAGAGACGGATGAAAGGTTAAAAATAGTGACTTCTTGGAAGACGGGACGTAGAACCAAAATATGTAGGAAGAAATGTTGAAGGGGAAGGCAGCAAGTAAGTGAGAAATTAAAAATCCTTTAATGAACCTAACTAACAAAAATGTTGGTTTCTGACTTTCCTGCTTGAAAGGGAAAAAGAGGTCTGTTCATGAGCTGTGGGGTATCCTGTCGCAGCCGACGCTGAGCAAGCCTGGAAGGATCCTTCAGAGCATACTGACTTCAGTAGGTGATGGTGGCAAGATGTAGGTCCCTAAAGGACGTGCTGCTGCGAGTGCCTCAAAACAGGTGGAATTTAACATTGTTGTTCATGTTTATGCAATTCCCTGGTCATTGCAACACACCTGAAAGATTTCATTCATTTTTCTTCAGTTAGGTTGAATTGAATGTTGAGGAAATGCATTGTGTTTAAAGGTACCGAGATGTGCTGAAGATGCATCCCAGCTTTGTGATACAGGTTATTGCTGCTTAGGTTTTGGTGTTTCTTTTCAGTGCCGTTAGCATGGTCCAGGCTGTCAATTGCTGAATGATCTTGTGCCACTTCGGCAACCTGAGTCTTGCACAGCTTTTTCTGGTTGAAGAGTGAATTAAACGTTAAAACAATGAAACTTTAGGATGCCCTTCTTCAGAAAAGAACTTTGTTTTGCTGTAACCTGGAAAAAATGTGGTTGGTTTGCTGCTCACAGAGGGGTTTTCAGGGCTGGTTTGGGGGGAGGGGGGGGCAAAAGAAAGTTTTCACTTATTTCTGTTATGTTGCAGTAAAAAGTGGTTGGTTTAGATCACATCCTTGGGCTGGAAAACTTTTCTGCCACTTGCAGCGTGTTTGAACAGCTACTGTGATGAACTGAGACTAGATTGCTTACGTGGTTATTAATGCTGCTGTACGTGCAGTCAAGTAACTTTATTTTTAGTTGGATTGTTACACAGGTGCTGCTTGTGATATGCAAGAAAATATTTTAGTGAACCTGAGTTGCCCCCCTCACACTTCTTATCAGCCTGGATGTTCCAGCCAGGCAGAGCAGTTCCTTCAAGTGGCTTAATGAAGATTTGATTGATTTATTTTGCTCATCTGGAGAGTGCGTGGATTACCTCTGTCAATATTGGGCATGATAAATGAGGGCTGGGCACTTAAAGAGCAATTTGAATTATTTGAGCCATTCAGAGGTTGAGAAATTACTTGATTCAAGAGGCATTACAAGGAGAAAATGCTGAGTGTCTTTCGGGATCTTCTGAGGTAGTGGATCATGGCACAAATCGATGACTAGAAACTGATACCGGGTGTGTTTACATGTGAGACTGGGATCAAACTGCAGAAGAAGTAGTTGCTGTCCTTTGGTCAAGCTTCGAAGCCTAGCTGGAAGCTGTTCTTTGGCCACACGCAAACATAAGTTACAAGGCTGAGGTAGGATTGCTGGGTAATATGCAGTGGCTTGGGATTACATAGGAGGTCGGAGAAGGTAATGTAATTGTTCTTTTGGGACAGTAAATCAATAGGAAAAATAATCTGTTGGTATTTCTGCTGCCTTCTTTTAGCCAAAGCAAGAAGAGTTTGGAGTTTGGCTAGGTCATCATATTCGTGCCACCTTAGTTTCTTAAGCTTGGTACAATGTTTTGACAAAAGTCTTGTGAAAAAAGCCCTTACTGGCCAGTGCTCTGCCCCGAGTGGTTGTAATGCGCACGGTGCGTAGCAACAGCTGTGCTTTCTAAAGGGCTCTGGGGTTTGTGTCGCGGGGACCCTCACTGGCTAAGTGGCAGTTTTGAGTCTTGGGTAAAGATGTACCTTAATGTGTCACTGTTTGACTAGTACAAAGTAGTGTAGGTAGATATTTTTGTTACTTTTCGTGGTTTTTCTCACCTGTGTTTCTCTTTTAACTTGCAGATTTTGGATCTTTGTTTGACTTGGAAAACGATCTTCCTGATGAGCTGATCCCCAATGGCGAGTTGGGCCTTTTAAACAGCGGTGGGAACCTTGTTCCAGATGCAGCTTCCAAACACAAACAACTTTCCGAACTTCTGAGGGGAGGCAGCGGCTCTTCCTTAAACCCAGGAATTGGAAATGTGAACTCAAATAGCCCTGTCCAGCAGGGAGTTGGTAGTCAAGTCCAGGGGCAGCCGAACAGTGCTAACATTGGTAATCTGGGTGCTATGGGTAAGAGCCCTTTAAACCAGGCAGACTCTTCTGCTTCAGGCCTGGCAAAGCAAGCAGCCAGCACCTCGGGACCTACCACACCTGCATCGCAAACTCTGAACTCTCAAGCACAAAAACAAGTGGGGATGGTGACGAGCAGCCCTGCAACATCACAGACTGGACCTGGGATATGTATGAATACTAATTTCAGTCAGACACACCAGAGCCTTCTCAACAGTAATTCTGGTCACAGTTTAATGAATCAGCCTCAGCAAGGACAAGGGCAGGTAATGAATGGATCTCTCGGGGCAGCCGGAAGAGGAAGGGGAGCAGGAACGCAATACTCTGCCCCTGCCATGCAGGGGAACACAGGCAGTGTGCTGGCAGAGACTTTAACCCAAGTATCTCCACAGATGGCTGGTCACACCGGACTGAACACAGCACAGACAGGAGCAATGACTAAAGTATGTGCATAATATTTAATATACACTGTTTATTTCACTTGTTTTTTCTCCATACAGCTGTTCAGAAAATGTAGTAGGTTCTTTCTTGGAACAGAATGAAAGGATGCACTTTCTTGAGTCTGCAGTTACCTGTTTCAGTCACCAATGATACTGTGAAAAGATAATTGACACAGTATTTCTCACGTAATCAGAAATGAAAGAGCTTGCTGAAAAACACATCCTTGAAGTTAAAAGTTGGATAGTATCTTAGCAGGGGGAATTAGAAAAGTAGTGTAATCCTGCATAAAGGAAGCAGGTGATACGTGTGCGCAGGATCTCAGTTTAGCTGCCAGACAACCACATCTTCCAAAGCAATGTAAAAACTGTTGGAGAAATACTTGTAGGTTGAAGGGAGGGGTGTAGCAGTCGGTTCTCTTGTCAAGGACCACTGTCAACAGCTGTGCAGGGAATGTTTTCCAAATAGAGAACTGATCTGAAACATCACGTTTCACATCAATTTTCAAGCTGCTGCAAACTCTGTGAAAGGGATAGACCGTGTTTGGGCAAGAGGTCTAATTCAGTGACCTTTGCAGATTGGAGCAGGGAATATCTGGAAGTATTTGCCTCTGGTCCCTGCTTCGATACAGTTGTTGCTTTTTAGTTCTGCATTTTCCAGGCGTGAGCTTGGAGAATTGTTTCGATTGCTGTTCCTCCTGTCTTTCCGTTGGATAGCAGTGTACCTCACCTCTTGTCTGTGGTGTTTTGGTACAGTTCCTTCCTGAAATTTTGATGGCAAACCCACCATGTTCTGATATGTGGAAGAAGATACTTTTTACTCTTTGATATTTTATCTATTCATACATCACTAGTCATTTAGTCATTATCCCTGTAGCTTATTAACACATGAATGTTAATTCATTGATGTGTTAGGAATCATGGAAAAAGTTGCATTGTTGGACATAAAAGCATATGTCATTCTCTGAAGAAACGCTGATGACATTGTGGGGTACTGTATATTCTTTTAAAATTAAAAAACATAGAAAGCATGCTCTGTGCAGGGAAGGGGATGAAGACATGCCTCAGAGTGGTCTGAGTGAAGGTCATAGTGTGTGGAAGTGGATACAGTTGTCTCCAGCCTTTCAGTTGGCTGAATTTGTTGTGTGGAGCAGATTGGTCTGCACAGAGAGAAAATCAGCTTTTCTTTCATTTGTTTTTTGTTAAAACTTATGGGAAGAGTGATAAATTGTAATTACCTGGCTTATTTCTATGAACTTTGAGATATCAGAGTTCTTAGGAGTAGATTTTTTTTCTAGCCACTGTGCAGTTAGGTGGTGAAACTAGTAACTTTGTGTGCACTAACTCAAGAGGAATTGCCCAAAGCAAAGGCACTTGCCTGATGGCATATGTCTGAACCTGGTGGGGGAGGTTCTGTGGTGTCCTGGTTTGTTTTAAACATCACCCCTGGTAAGGAATAGGCCAGCACTCAGACAAGTCCATTTTTCAAGGTCTGCAGTCTTAGCCCGATGCCAGCTGCAAATGGGATTCACCAGCTTGGGAAGGCGAGCTGGACTTTCTCAGTGTATGTTCAAGGAGTAAAGTAAAAGTTAATTTGAACGAGAAGTGCATAGGAAAAGAATAACAGAGGTATCCCTATCACATAAACCATTAGTTTGTCCTCATGTGCGGTGCTGTGCTCAGCACTAGTGATGCGTTTCCAAAAGATTAGAGCCAATGCTTCAGAAGTCCTTACACACAAAGCTGTTTGGAGAAGCTGAAAAAGTAGGGCTGGTTTTGTGTTTGTGGTTTTTATGGGGTTTTTTTTGTGGGTTTTTTTTTTTCAATCAGAGTGTAGTGATAAAATGGTGCTTCTGTGAAGGTCCTAGCACTTAAAACAATTTTAAAACCTTGGCCAACTTATAAAAATAGAAAAATTGGTGTTTTCTTGTGTTCCATCTCTTGTTGAACAAGGTGAAGCTTAAAAGCATTGTGTTGGGTTTAAAAAAAAAAAAAAACAACCCACACACACAAAAAACCAACAAACAAACAAAAAACCCCAAACCCAAAAAACTTTACTTATTTGCATCTTAATTTTTTCTTGGTAAGAGACCCAGTGAGCTCAACATTTTACACAGGTATTTTTGTGTTTCCATTTTGGAACAATTTATTTACTCCTTGCATTTTCTTCTGCGCAAGCAGAAGCATTTCTCTATTTTTGCTGTTTCCCTTTGGCATTTGAGGATTGGCATCCTTTTCCAGCCTCTTCCCATCCCCCAGTTTCTTGTCCTAATAGGATTATCAACCCTGATTGTGTGTTAGCTTTTTCTCTTATTGATGCTCCAGTTGTAATGAAAGCTTTTAAGAAAAGTAAATAAACACTTCAGTGAATTTCTGTTCTTCTGAAACTGAAATTTCTGCTAAAGGAGAATGTGGGTTAATTTGTTTTTTCACCTCCTGTTCCCTGAAGTTTACCACTGAATAGATACAGCTTAAAAGGTTTGAGGAGCAGCAATAAAAGGGGTGAGGCAGCTGATCTGTCTAATAGTGAATGTGCCTAACTTGGCTAAACGGCTTAAAATGGAGCTGCCATCATGCCTGAAGAACTGTCTCAAGGCTGGAAGTACATTCTCTAGGTGGTGACTGTAGCGATGTGTCCTAAGAGAAAGAAGGAGGTGTGAAATGTAGGAAAAAATGTAAAGGAACTCTTAAACCCAAGATTCTCTCATTGTGTTTAAAATGAGTGATGCGCACCACTGATTAACCTCATTCAAGTTTGTCTCAGAAGCCCATTTTTCTCAATTTGGTGTGTTCATGTGCAGTGTGTAGCACTCCCGAGCCGTTATGGTTTGAGACCACTTTCGTTGGGCAAGACCTTGCTTCCTTGATGGTTTGTTCTAACCCTTTTTCAGTAAATGACTAATCAAGGAAAGCCCATTGGTTTTCTGATTTTCTTCCTTGTGGTATGTTTTTAAAACCTGTCTTTCTAGTAAGAGAAAACAAAATCCAGAATCTGATCCCTTCACCTGCTCTCGGAGATAACCGGGATTTGCTTTATCTGGAGCATTGTAAGACAACACTGTTAGTTTTGAGCAGGACTCACTGTTTTAGGGCAGCTCTTAGAGTGAGAAGTACGCCATGGATGAGCGTGGTGACTCAAGCCCTTGATGCGTGTGCTTGCCTAAGCCGAAGGTAGCGGATAAACCTTACCCCTAACCCCTTTAAAAGGGAATCAGAAGTAACTCATTCCCAGTGTCAGAGACGCTGACATGAAGTCAAATGTTTTTCCATTGGTAGGGAGAGATTAAAGCAGAGTACTTCCTCAGTCTATACAGGCGTGAGCGAAGGATTTCGTAACTTCATATGATCCTCAAGAAGAAGGAGCCTGTCAGTGCAAGTGAAACAACAGCTGTTGAAGTCATAGTCGTAAGGGGTTTTTTTTGGAGCCTAGAGTGTGTTCTTGGTAGTCTAGAGTGTTTTGGGAAATAGGCAGTACAGTAGGCCCTGATCAGGTTTTGTTAATTAAAGATCCAACAGTTTGAAGATTTGAATTCTTCATTGGCTGTGAGTGAAATTTGCATATTCAGATTTATTTGTGATTTTTGACTGCTGTGAGGTAATCTGGAAACAGCTCTTCTGTGCTACTGTATATATCTCTGTTCCCTTCACTGTCAGACTCCTTTCCTGTAAGAATTTTTTTTGCTAACTGTGGCATTGTGGCCCTGTTTTCTTTGATGCATACAAGGATAGTTTCATTTGACTGGGGTGAAGTTCTTCAAGAAATCTGCTTGAAGGAGCAGAAAGATTCTTCTTTGAACAATTGTCACTGGCAGGGTTAGAGGAACAGATCATCTTGTCACAGTAATTTCCAGTAGCAGCAGATTTGTCCTTTTGTGTTGTACCATGGTTTTTGGTGAAGTCCATTAAGTCCAGAAAACGTGTTGAAACCACCTAGAAAAATCTCTTTAAATGAGAATTGTTTTGTTAAGATTGTTGGTTGTCCAACACTGTAAGCAGTAGCAGAGCTAAGCAGATGGTCTGTTGCTTCCATGGAAATGAGCACTTCATTGCCACTGTGCTCTCTGCCTCATACCTTCCCGTTGCCCAGAGAGTTCATCCTGTTTTAAATGAGGGAGGTGAAGCCTTCATACAGTTCGTTGTGGCTGGCAGCTAGAGCTTGAAGTTTAGGTCTTACAGTCTCTTGCTGAGCTGCATTCCCCTCATCCTGATCCTGCTATCAGAGTCTGTGGAAAACCAGAAGAAAATCTGGGGAAGTTCCCATTTATTTTGTGTGGTTCTCAGACTTCCTTTTTGCACTGTTTCAGGCAGCGATTCACCTAATTGGTACTTTCGCTCTTCTCCCCTAAGAAGTAGTAAAGTCCTGTTGAGATGAGTAGGACTCTTGAGTGTTTCCTATTCCATGTGTTTCCAAGATGTGATGCCTCCCTATGCAATCCTGTAAAAGGAATCGCCTTTTCTCCGGTACCTTCAGAGCTGTAGCACTCAAATAAGGGTACGCTGGTACCCGGCAGCAGAAACTAGGGAAAAAAACTGTGGAGCTGCGTGTGGCTGATGATCTGTGGAAGCCAGTAAGTTAAACCTGCACTGAAACTGGAGCTTCCCGGAGTCCTTTCAAAGCGTTTACTTCTGTAGGACTAGTTAAGCTATTTTTCTCTCTGAAAGGTGCAGTTTAATCAAACATGTTATTGGGCTCTGTATGCCCAGTGAAAGGTTGCACTGGTTTGGTGGAATCTTAGTCCGAATCTATAAAGACATCAGAAGAGGGTGGTTTATTTTCACACCCAGTTAGGAGGATTGCAACGTAACTGTGTTTTTGGAAAATGCCTTTTCAAGATTGTAGATTTTAAGTAACCTCATTTTGAAAACTCTAAGGGGAAATATATGTATTGATATGAGTTAGCACCTGCCTGGCAGGGAGGAACTGATAGAGCGGCTGATCCGGCCGGCAGATCTTCCAGTGTGGTATTTTGGGAGATGGTCTGGCAGCAACGAGTTCAGGTACAGGCTTCCAAGTGCTGCGTGTTTGAGTTTTCCTTACCCCTGTGTATGTGTGTACTTAAGCCCCACTGGAAGTTGGTACCAATAGTAGGATTGACAACAAGATATGAACAGGTTCGAAATAATCATGAACTGTGTAAAACCAGATCTGTTATGCTGGGTTTTTATGTTCTGAACAGTTTTTTCTCTGAACTGTATTGGCCTGATTTGTTTGATTAGTGCATGTTTTCAACTTTGTTTTGGTCAGAGTAGCACGTGGCAGTGTGTGTTGCAGTAGGAGAGGTTTCAGATTAAAGAGGAGGAGGAACTCTTACCAGAAGTGAACTTCAGGAAACAATAAAACTATTTTTTATGTCTACCAGGAGAATAACCAGTTGTCTCACTTTTTATTGTTGAGCTGTAAAAGAATGTATTCTGTTATTTGTCATTTCTAGGCTGGGTGTATGTGTGATGCATGTGCCTTCGACAAGCAGACTCGTAGTTTTGCTCCCTGTGGTGGTTCACTGAGTGGTGTTTTGGTGTTGGATATTAATCTTGAGGAGATTTAATGAGATAATGAACTGCATTAAAGAGTAAGAATTGGTGCAAGACATAAATAGTGTCTGTAATGTTACTTGGCTCGGTGTTCTGAGGAGTCTGTAGTAAGGAAAATTTGTATGAGGAAAAAATGAAGCAAACTATTTAAACAGATTACGCAGCTGATCTTGCTAAGTACCAGATTTAGATACGCTTGCTGATTGTGAATTAAGCCAGCTGAAGATGTTCATTCCTTTGCAGTTCTGTGTGTTTTAGCAAACTGCTGGTGCTGTTTGTTTCTCTGGTGACTCTCAATCTGTCTGAATCTGCCTGAATTGTTTTAACGTGACTTGCAGTTAATTTGCTTCTCACAGTCTAAGTTGTCTGCACTAGGCCGTCACGTTGCCCGTTTCCTAGCAGACCATGCCTCTGGCAAGCACGAGTAGCCACTCAAACTGTATTCCAGATAACTCTGCTTCCCACTTTCAGGGGACTCTTCCTAATGTTACAGACTTGACCATAGTTGCTTGGTTTGCAGTTGAATATCACCAGAACAGTGTATTTACTGTGAAAAGGCATATGTGCTTTTATAGTAATACAAACAGAAGAAGGATCTAAATATATAGAAACACGTAACAGCAAAACTCACTGACTCGTGGTAAAATTAAAATATCTGTAATGCAGATTTGTTTTGAAACATGACCATGCTGCATGGAACTCCACAGACGAGTTTACTCTGATATAGCAAAGAGATTTGGTGCCTTAAAAAGCTCACTTACCCCAAGTCCTGCTCCTGGCACCTGAAATTGAGTTGTTTCCTATTTCTAGTACACGAGTTACGTTTCATTTGCAGTTGTGCAATGTCATTGGAGATCTTTGAAGCGATAGTCGCTTGGCTCCTGCAGGTATCTAGGCTGAGTTTGGCTCTGGTGCCGCAAGAAGCAGAACAGTCAGGCTTCGTGGGGGCAGACCACGACTCGGTTTCTCCTCCTCCTGCTTCCCACCCCAGCAGTTGAAAGGCTGGTCTCTGTTAACTTGCATTGGCCTATCATCCAGCTGACAAAACTGGGGTGTTTATGGTATCGTTTCAGAGTAGAATTGTACTGTTATCTCCCGCTGTGGTAACACAACACAGGCGTTCAGGATTTTGTCATGAACTCTAAATCATTTTGGTTACTGTCGTGTAATTCTTTTTTTTTGTTGTTGTTGTTTTCCAAGTAGTGTGTCTGAAATGAAAGAGGGTTTTGGAACTGAAACTAACAGATCACCAGTTCTTTTGGAAGCCACAGATTAAAAGCAAGATTTCTAGTGTTGTTTCAGACGGTTTATTAAAATGGCAGAATCTTCCCCATTTTTACAGACAGATGTGACCAAAATTATTTTTCTGCTTTGTGAACTGTTCTCACATCTTCCTGCTGCTGTTCGTAGGGTTTTTTTTAATACACAGGTAAAAACTGACTCAGACGTTGGGAGGAAGGAAAACCTGCCAACTTAAATGTTGGTGTGTAGAAGTTATGAAATGCCCGGTTACTTCAGTCAGAAGGAAATGTCCTTGTTGTAGTCATTTTCCTAATAGGCTCCAGTCACACATATAGATACTGTTTCACGGGAGCCTTTCTGTAGACAGGGCCTTTCAGCAGGTCACAAAACTTAAAAGATAAACCTAACACTTGAGCTTGGTATGAGGTGTGATTATATTGGGAATCCTGTAACTGGAAGCACATACAGAAATGTGTCAAAGCAGCCACTATTATGGTCTGAAAACTAAATGCTGGTGGTTTGTTTCCTTAGGAAAAAAGGCAATGCAGGAAGCTTGAAAAATTAGGTATAGCATGGTATTTCGTGTCAGTCTACCTACAGGGCAGGTCAGGAGTGGAGAAGCAGTGAGAGGAGGTGATTCTCCTGGGGCTTCCACAAGTGCAAAATGCTTTGAAGTACAAATGGGACCCTTTACCATCACACAGAAAATGACATCAGGTTTGAATGTTGCACTTTGCAATTTTGAAATCCTCTTACTTAGAATCATGGAATCATAGAAT
>NW_010251377.1:2966-3176 GCF_000690775.1 Eurypyga helias | reverse complement strand
CGAACCGCCACGGGGGAGAGCCGCCGGCCTGCGGGAGCAGGCGGCCTCAATCGAGCGCCTATGGGGGGAGGAGGGATAGGGGGGCAATGCAGGATCTCCCAGTACTCTCCACACCAGTATCCTCACCCCACTAACCCCCAGTGTGCTCACCCCTGTGCACCCAGTGCCCATCCCAGTCCCCCCCCCTTCCCCAGTAACCATGTGCCCCCC
>NW_010251377.1:1450-2797 GCF_000690775.1 Eurypyga helias | reverse complement strand
GTCCCCCGAGAACCCCCAGTGTCCTCAGTATCCCAGTCCCCCCGCATTCCCCAGTAACCATGTGCCTCCCAGTCCCCCTTGCAGTCCCCTCCATAAGCCCTGTCTCCCCAGTGCCCCCCAGTGCAACCAGTAACACCCAGCCCCCGCTCCCATAACCCCCATAACCCAGCAGCACCAGTGCCTCCAGCAGACCCTAGTGACCCCAGTGAGACCAGTAACCCCAGCAGATCCCAGTGTCCCCAGCAGACCCAATGTCCCCAGCAGATCCCAGTAACCCCAGCAGATCCCAGTGTCCCCAGCAGCAGCAGCAGGCACGGTGCCACCAGCCCTGAGCAGGACACGTGTCACCATCCCCTCAGCCTGTCAGGATTAATCCCGGGGCTTAATGGCTTTGGCTGATAGGAGCGGGGCCGCTGTCACCGTCACTGTCACCGTCACCAGCAGACCACACGGAGACGGCACCTGGCCCGTGTCCCTGCGCCCCTGGCCCCCCAGGGCACGGGGACAAGGACCGTCGGCATCGAGGACATGGGGCTGTCGCAGAGCAAGAGGGTGAGTGGTGCAGCTGGCCAGGATGCCTGGGGGACAGGGACACCTCCGTGCCCTGTGCTGGGGGTGGGAGGGAACAACAGGGGCCACCTCGAGACCTGTCCCCAGGTACCACACTGATACCCCAGAGGCTAACGCCTGGCTGTCCCCATGCCACCCCAGCATTCAGCCTGGGGACCCCTTGCCATCCTTAGGTTCCAGAGTTAACATGAAAATACCCATTTTCCCCTCCCTCCCATGGAGCCACCCACCACAGACAGCCCTGAGCTCCAGGGGGGAGGGACACCGGGAGGAGTGACTCTGTCCCTGCAGGTGACAGCCACGGACAGACAGAGGATGTTCAACCCCAGAGAACGCATGGCTGTGCCCCCTCCTGTGCTGGGGGGGTGGGTGTGATGAGGGACCTGGCTGTGTCCTCTGATGTGTCCCCAGCCTAGGGGGGACCCAGAGCCGGGGACTCGCCAGGTGTCCCTTTCCGACCCTGCTCTTTCCTTTGCCAGGCTGATGGCAAAGCCCTGAGGAGCAGCGCAGTGCCGGGTGGGTGTGATGGGGACCCCAGGGGTGATGGGGACTTGGGTGTGATGGGGACCCCAGGGGCGATGGGGACCTGAGGGGTGAGAGGCACCCAATGGGTGGTGGGGACTCCAGGGGTAATGAGGACCCCAAGGGATGATGGGGACCCCAAGGGATGATGGGAGGACATGGGGACCATAGGGTGGCCTGGGGACGGGGACACTTGGACAGAGGGCTCCTGGCGGGTGCCCGGGGCTGGGGGACACCGGGGGGGGCACCCGGACT
>NW_010251377.1:1014-1378 GCF_000690775.1 Eurypyga helias | reverse complement strand
CACCGTGTGGGGACCCTGGACTGTCACACCCCGAGACTTCCGGGGCTGGGGACGTGGGGGCTGGTGCCAGGATTTCAGCGTCATCCCATCCCTGGTGACCCTGTCCCAGGTTGTGCCAGCCCTCATGGTGACCCCATACCCCAGTGACCCCATCCCCAGTGACCCTCTCCCACTGGTGACTACAGCCCTCCTGGTGACCCCATGCCACTGGTGACCTCATCCCATGATGACCCCATCCCACAGTGTCCCCTCTACCTCTCCAGAAGGTGACAGGAGCAATGTCCTCTCCCTGGACATGGACACTGATGGCCACAGAGCCCTCATCCAGCCCAGGAAGGTGCCAAACCCGATACGTGAGTCTCGG
>NW_010251377.1:305-962 GCF_000690775.1 Eurypyga helias | reverse complement strand
TGCCCCGGGAGCTGCTCTTCAGCCACAGCAGGTGAGCAGGGACGGGGCCCAGGGCGTGGGGATGGGACAGTCCCCAGGCAGGTGGCCAGGTGGGGTGGCCGCGTTGAAGCCCTTTTGTCCGTCCCCACAGGGGGATCCTGCCCCGGCACAGGGCTGAGCTCCCGCGGGTGCTGGAGAGCCGTCGGCTGAGGCAGCTGAGGGAGGAGCTGCGGGGACCCCCCTCCGACCTGGAGCAGCAGCTGAGGAAACGTCGCCAGAGGCTTGAGGAGGTCTGTGCTGTCCCTCTGTCCCCTGTCCGTCCGTCCTAGCCCTTCCCTCCAGCCCAGCCCTCCTGACATCACCTTCCCATTCTCCATCCATCCTCCATCCACGCACCCTTCATCCCTCCTCCATCACCCCATCCATCCACGCATTCATCCACCTGTGCCACCATCTGTCCATCCTTGCATGGCTGGACATCCTTCCCTTCCTCCTTTCGGGAATGCATGTGTCCATCCTCCCTCCACCCATCCATGTATCCATCCGTCCATCCACCCCCCATCTATCTACTCAACCCCCCTTCAGCCCCATCCATCTGTTCCTCGTTGCCCCACGGATTTGGGGTTTGGCCAGGGGAGGACACGGTGTGTGGACAGCTGGGGGAGGCCGGGGCAGGGG
>NW_010251377.1:0-235 GCF_000690775.1 Eurypyga helias | reverse complement strand
GGACAGCCAGCGTGATGGCCGGCGGCGGGAGGCTGGCCGTGGAGGTGGGCCAGGGGACGCTGTGTTGAGTCAAGGGGTGGCCAAGTCACGGGGACGGCTGATGGAGACGGGGTTGGGAAGGATGGATCCAGGGGACAGCTGATGGAGATGGGGATAATGGGACACCCAGGTCAGGAGAGGTCCAGGTTGTGGGGACAGCCCTGGGGACTCAGATGGGGACCCGTGGCCATCCCTC
>NW_010251376.1:24502-58407 GCF_000690775.1 Eurypyga helias | reverse complement strand
GCCGCTCCTGCGGCCCCGCAGGGTTTCCTCTTTCGGGTGTTGGAAATGGCCGTGCTGCCGGAGCTGAGGGGCCGCTGAGGCGCCGGGTCCGTGGGGGACCCCGGCTGTAGCGCTTGTTGTTAAGGGCAAAACACTTGGGCTGAGAAAGCCAGGAATGAACAAACAAACCGGCCATAAATGGCGGGAGTCTTCCACCTCAGCGTCAGGCTTTGGCGCCTGGTAAAGGCACGGTCCCCGGAATGGCTTTGTTGGAGTGGGGGGACTGAAACAACACCTGCGGTACCTCCCGCTCCCGAGTAAGTGAACTGCTGTGTAAGAACGTATTTTCTTGTTTCTGGGCCATACAAATGGAGTATTGTAAATAAAAGGAAGATGCTGTAACAGGAGACGGCTGGATTATTTCAAGTAAAATCTATCAGTCGAAGGCCATGTTAGGGCAGAGGAGAAAGTAGGATTTAAAGGATGCAGTAAAACTGCAGGATGATCCAGCATATGAAAGGGATATGGAGGGCCACGCAGATGCTCAGAGGGCTGGAGCCCCTCTGCTATGGGGACAGGCTGCAAGAGTTGGGCTTGTTCAGCCTGGAGAAGAGGAGGCTCCGGGGAGACCTTCCAGCACCTTCCAGTGCCTGAAGGGGCTACAAGGAAGCTGGGGGGGACTTTTTACAAGGGCCTGTAGTGACAGGACAAGGGGGAATGGGTTTAAATTGAAAGTGGGGAGGTTTAGATTGGCTATCAGGAAGAAGTTCTTCCCAGAGGGGGTGGTGAGGTACTGGAACAGGTTGCCCAGAGAAGCTGTGGATGCCCCATCCCTGGAAGTGTTCAAGGCCAGGCTGGATGAGGCTTTGAGCAACCTGGTCTAGTGGAAGGGGTCCCTGCCCATGGCCAGGGGGGGGAACTAGATGGTCTTTAAGGGCCCTTCCAACCCAAACCAGTCTATGATTCTATAGGATGTAGGTGAACCTGACAAGTCGGAAGTGTCCTAAGTCAGGGAAGTGACCCAGAATCCAGGAGAGCAATTACAGCTGACTTTCTGCAGCTGAGCAGCTGCTTTCTGTCTTGAGAGACCGTAGAGAGAAAAACCCAAGTAAAATCCTCTCACCTGTTTGATGAAAACCAGGAAAGTGGCCTCATTCATAATAATTAACTCACAATTAATTTTAACTGTTCCTTCTTCCTTTCCCGAAGAAGGCTTATGTAGCCTTCTACAGACCCTAAGTCGTCCTTGTGCTTTAAATAAGCACTTTTTCTAAGTTTAACTTGTGTAATCACTCAAGTTTCAGTTCAGAAGCCTTCATATGGTTATTTCCCCATCTTTCTGTACTTCTAGGTTTTCATATGGATCTTATAAAGCATTTGCAAAGCCCCTGTAGAAACCACGGTCATGCTAATTAAAATCCAGAAAGAAACTTCGTTGTTTAGTGTTGTACTGTGGCGGTTCATGCTGTTGTGTTTCTAAGTGCACTTCTTTCATCAATTTCTTTTCAACAGGACGTTTCTGCTGTCTTTGTATATGAAGCCAAGGCTGCAGTCAGCAGTTAGAGGTGCTGAAAACCCTGGACAAAGCAGCTATTGCTCTGCCAAAGAAAGCAAAGCTGAAGTAGGAATTGTTCCTGGCACTATGACCTAGGCATGTATTATTGCAACAGCAAGAGTGTAGCACTAAAAAGCGAAGTATATTTACAGTGACTTGGTCAATGTCAGAGTGGTGGCAGATCTGGAAGCTGCTGCAGTACCAATCTGGTGGCGAAACCCTTGGTAGGGGTGTACAGTTAACAAGCTGCGCTGAAGTCCAGTGTGGAAATTACACTGGAGTTTTCGGTATTTTAAGTTTTATCTTGCTCAGGTTCATGCCCTTTGCTCATGCCCTAAGAAACTAAGAAAATGGGTTTTTCTTCCTAATTCATTATTATTGAGTTACTAATTACCTTGGTTAAAATTAACTCAAACTAATGGATTGCACTAAGCTGTATGGACTATTAAAGCTCTACCTAAAGCTTTAAGTGGTGCATTCCTTTATGCAAGGATGAATTTTTTCCTTCAGGACCTAACCTGTAAAAACTGTGTTTGTCTGACAAGGAACTCCAACACCAAATGCCTATTATCCGCCTTTTATAGGGAAATATATGCTTCTATTTTAAGTTAAAATACAACCCAAATTTAAATCTGAAATAACAGAAAAACCCCACTAATTTTGTGGATTGTATTAAAACCTCAAAGCTTTATCATTTGCCTGCTGTACTACAGGAGTAAATAGGTCTTGCTTGGTTTGGAAATGAGCAGTTTGCTTACTGCTACTGCTGCGCAAAAATTGACATGGCAAAGTGAAGTTCAAGTAATATATTAAGTTATATTACAGCCAAATATTATTTTCAAATCAGTGTAACTATTTATACAGTTACCACGGATCTTTCAGTTGTTGCCAAGCTTAGATTTACTGACCGTGATCGCTGTTATACGGATCTTTCAGTTGTTGCCAAGCTCAGATTTACTGACCGCTAGCTGAAAGCAAGCACAAAAGGTGTTCTGAAGTTCGTGACAGAAGGTGAAGTCTCCTTGCGTGTGCTAACTTCGACCTCATCCTGAGAATATTTTTGTAACCTAGGTTCTGCAAGTCTTGAGCAGGGGAAGTTCTTCACCATCAGTCCCAGAGGTCACTGCTTACGTGGCAGCTCCCATCGTTTCATCGCTGCTGAAGATCAGAAGGTGAGAAAGGTCTAGTTCCTACCTGGGTTTTAGAGTCACGGTAGCGTGGTGTCAATTGTTTTGTTGGATGACTCAAGGTTAAGACTGAGGTGTGGAGAAGGCAGAACAGATTATCTGCCCAGACTACAATTTTTAGCTTTGCTGCCTTACGTTGTGTGGTAACCTTTAAGTAGCTCTGGAGCTAGATTAACGTGAAGCAAGTCCCCCAGAGACCTGCACAGCTGTGTTTGCAAGCCAAGCTGTTGAAGTCTGCTTGTGTGTGTTAAGACTTGATGTACTGACTCTTAACTTGAATTGCCTGCTTGAGGAGGTTCATACTATGGAAATGTGCTGATCAAGTCCTGGAAGAAGCTTCGTTGTTTAGTGTGGCATCGTCACGGTATGTGTGATTCAGAGTGCACTGATTTAGTAAAAATTAACACAGCATTCCTGTAATGCGACAGTATGGGATTAATGGTGACCTGTAGCGAGCAGTTAGTGATAGTAAGTCTGGAAAGTGCTACCAAAACCAGGGAAACTAAGACATGAATTGCTGCTGGCACGATGGTTTAGGGATAGACTGCAGCAGCGAGGGTGTAAGACGAGAAAGCAAAGCGATGTCTAAGAGTTATCAACCCAAAGGCAGGCAGGAAGGTCATACTCCATAGATGGTATGCTGCTTTATACCAGCTGCTTGTAAGGCTGTAAGGGGTAATGAAAACTGTTTAAAAGACTCAAAATCTTCGTATTGGCTGTTTGTATCATGTTGTCTCTAAATTTAACAAAGATTTTTAAAACTATGTAAACAAGCTCGCTAGCAACGTGCTCTGCTTTTTTTGCCTTCTATTAGAAATAGAACCTGATCTGCCACATTCATTTAAAACTAGACAGTTAGGAAAGAATTACTAGTTGGAGTAATCTAGGTTGATGCTTATCATAATTTCCTGATGACATGAAGATTTTTGTATTTGTAAACTGAAGTTTATAATCATCGTATTTAAGAAGCTTTAGACCTCGACCCAAGTTTAACCGATATGATAGCATGTTTAAATTTGCAGACACCCCGCCCCCATCAAAACTTTGGAAGTTAACCATCCGCTGATGACCAAGGGATTAATTCCTAACCCAATCACACCACGCTATGTGCATCACTCCGAGTGCTGCACGAGATGCTGCAGTTGGTGCCAGGGTCTCTTGTAGCTTCCAGTCGCCTTTCCTTGATGGTGGCAGGAGATCAGCCACTCACTAGGAGGTAAAACTCCTGCTGCTGACCCTGCCTCACTGAAAGAGAAGGATCTAGTGCTGCGACCAGCATGGAAGGGTAAAAGTTACCAGGAAGTTCTTAACTGCATTGCAGATGGGAAAGCATCCGCATAGAGTGTGTTTGGTACTTGCTTGTCATTTTCAAGACAAAGCACCAGCCCATCGTACTGTTCAGAAGTCGCTGCTGGAGTCCTGCAGGCTTCAGTAGCTGTGGCAGGACTCTGAGAGCTGTCAGAAGAAATGTATTTATCAAGTCAGCTGGCCAATTTGACTTCCCACTTTAAGAGCATGATCTTTTCACAACCTGTATCTCCCTTCCAGTCCACGTTAATCCTTAAGGGAGGGCACTCCCTACCTTTCATAGAGAGCAAGCAGCTGAAAATTCCTTTTCTCTTAGTTTGAGTGTGTATATATCTGAAATGCTTAAATATCGTAAACCAAAGGAGATTTTCAGCCTTCAGATACTAGAATTCATCACTGTGAAATTACTTATGCTTTATTAAAAAAAGAAAAAAAACCAAAAAAACCCCAAACAAAAAAAACCCCAAACCAACCCGATGAGGGTTAGCAGTCAGGGATTAATGACCCATGATCATTAGTGTGAGCAGAGCGGAAATTGTGACATGTATAGAAATCAGTGATTTATGTTTGGCTACCTTCTCTGTGGTTGGACCCAAAATATCCATTAGAGTATGCCGCTGATCCATGTCAGAGCCTGCAGAAGTGGTTTCGTTGCACAGAAATGAAAATGTGAGGATTGGAAGGAAAAATGGGTGTGATCTCTGTATACTTGGCCCTGCACAGCACTGAGGCTTGAAGCTGAAACAGGCAACTGGGAAGTGCTCCCAGGTCTGACAGTGCAGATGCAGCATTAAGTCTTGGGTGTGCAAGAACATTATATTAGTATTATAATATGAAATGTATAGATACAAATGAAAACCAAGAAGTCCAGCTTTTACAAAATATTATTCTGAATCAATGTATATACATTATACACATTATACATGGACTCTGTATGTCACATTTGTCTCCAAGTTTACTCACAACAGTTCAGGCAATGGCTTGCTGTACTCTGCTAGGGCAGAGATGGATTACTTAGAAATTTACCAGACCAAGGCTGAATATTTGCCAAACAAAATAGCTGTATAACAAAGGCTAGAGTGTAACATGAGAATACTCTTTCAGTTTTTAAGAGTTATGTGATGTGCTTAAGGGTGTTTTTTAAAGAAGAAACAATGATACAAATCAACTAATTTGTTCTTTTTAGTCTTATGACCAAAAAAACCCCAATACAAGCTGTATTGAAAATACAAGCTGAAGTGGAAAACATTCTGTGACTTTTTTTAAAAAAAAAAAAAAAAAAAATTTCTTTCAAAGTGATGGTTATACAACTTGTATAATTTTGAAAAATAGAGATGAATTGTTAAAGACAGTTTGGTCCCTGAGTAAGTATCTGGAAAATGACAAAAATCTATACAATTGTTCCCAAGGCCACCTTTCCCCATCACTACAACAGACACATTTCTCTCTGAGCTGTAGGGACAAGCTACCCTCGGTAAAGCAAAATCCTTAAACTGGCTCCTCATCATTCCAGTTGAGGCCGGGGCTTTCATTAGATGGCTCCTCCTGTTATATACCATTGAAAAGAATGTAAAACTGTTCCCCTTCCTTTTGTTTATGGACCTGCTTGTGCTCTGTCTTGTACATCCCAAGGTTTTCAACCAGTGTAGAAACCCTGTAACAAAGATGGATTATCATGACACACAATCCTTTCATAACAAAGTGGGACATTTTGTTGGTCTGTTGTTTGCCAGGAGTGGCTGACTCCCCGTTTCCTTGAGTTTCTGTCCACTCTGGGGTGTCAGTAACGCTGGTGCAGAGAGGTGATGAGCAGCTCCTTTCAGCTGATGGAAGTTGTTAATATAGCTGGCAATCAGTAGAGTGATCTCAAGAATCTATAACAGGAACATAAAAAAATCTCTGAAAAATAGTGATGTGTTTTGACTGCTGAAAAAATAGATAACTTTTTAGCAAGTGACAATCACCATCAACTGGAAAAGTACTTGTACTTTATCAAGCAAATTAATGATGGGGAGAGAGGAGATGCCTAACAGAGCTTCTTTCTATGGCTCCTTGCAGATAATGTAATGCTATTCCCACCAGTATGCGGGATAATTTGTCTTCCAGAGTCTGAAATTATTCAAACAGATGGTCCCTTTCACTTTGAGAGAGACTTTTTAAGTCTGAAAGATGACACTCCTAGAAAAAACTTCCATGATGTGTTCCCTCCGTTCTGCTAGGAAGTATCTAGTGCTCAGAGAACTAAAGGCGCAGCGTAGATAAAAGGAATAAAGACTTATGGGAGCTTTTAACCATGTTTTTCTCTTTGCAGTCCACACAGCCTTGCCTGTAAGGGCACAGTCTGAGGGAAACTTGGACAGATGTATTTTACTATGCTTATTCACACGGTGCGTCATGTTTTGACCCAAATTTATATGTGGAATTTTGTATTGGGATTCATAAATTGTTCTAACAGCAAAAGACTTTGAAATCTTTGCTTTTTGTAAGAAAATATAGTGAGTCTTACCAGTGAAGGAGAGAATCTAGATTTAAAAAGCATGAACAGTTTCTTTACCAAAGGTAAAAATATCCTAGGGTTTTTATGAAGTGACTGATCTTTCAGAGCTTGGGTTCTATAATTCCACTGTAGAACATAAATGTACCTTCTTAAAAATTAACTCTGGTTTTTATTGCTCTGATCAAGCAAACAGGCTAGTTTTTGGGTACTGCATATACCTCCTATCCTTAATAGCTACCTTTGCCCTTATGTAGAAAATGTGGAATATTATAGACACGGATGTGAAAAGAAAAGGAACACATTGGTATTGTCACTGGTAGCTCTTATATTACTAATTGTTTTGCTCTCTGAAACCATCTGGCAAAAGTCAATAATTTGAGATTACTAGGCATAAAGAAGGTGTTTCATCTTTCACATCTGTTAAGGATTATCTACTAGAAAAAGGAGAAAAGTAGCAGATGGTGGGAAACTATTTTGGATAATATACCAACCTTTGGTTTTGTCATGGCAAAAAGGTGTTTTTCAGCTGATTTGTCCTTTGTCTGAGCATTGTTAATAACCAACATAAAATCATCTTGATAGCCTCCGAAAGTCATCAGACTCTTATATGTATATGTAACAGTTAATCGCTGAAAAAAGAAAACCCAAAGAATAAAATGCAAATCTATAAGCAGGACAGTGCAGGAAAATCAGAAAATATTCTTCTAAAGATATTATTTAAAAAATATAATTAAATGTTTATTTTTCAAAATCTCTTATGAGTCTTGAAGTGAACTGTAAATTTTAGAATAGATTCATTCAGATCTTCACTATGAGGAATTTCTGCCGCAGGTGATAACTCTTTTGAGTTTGACCTCTGTTTCTATTCCAAATTAGTTAAATCAAAGATATAAGCAGGTTTCAACCCAAGTGTGTAATTCAATTTACACAAGTCTTGACTGACTTTGAGAGAAGTTAATCTTAGAAATTCCATTTGAAACTGAAGCAGTGTCTAAATAAATTAAATGGCAGTGTATGAGACATGTAAAGGGATTTAACTCCAGGACTTCTTTCTGTTCAGTGCTGTAGTTTACATACGCACAATTGAAACTAAATTCTGTTCTCATTTTTTCACATCTCTGATCAGCTTTCCAGGCCTCAGATCTTGTTCAATGTTCGACACCACACTAATGGCCTTGGAGTTTACAATTAGCATTTAGTTTATTTAGTTACCACCCCTATTAATTTGCTGCAGATGTGAACATCTAAAATGAATTGTAAGACAGTATCTGTACGATAGCTGGCTTAACGTCCTTCGGTTACTAAACCTCTTCTTGCCCTTGTTTTGATTTAGACTTTTCTCTAACTATTCCTTGCAACATAATTTCTGATACCCTTGATCCTTCCTACAGCAAATCATCGTATTCCCTGGAAACTGAGCATTTCTTGAATGGCAAGTAATGCCCGCCGATACTGTAAACAGGCAGTGCTCTGCAGAAATGCTGCAGCCAGCTCTGTATGAGCCCATAGTGCTTATAGAGCTGTCTGTAATCTGACACAAGCTCCTTTTGCTGGCTCTCTGAACAGAGCTGCTGTTTGCTCTCCTCATGTTCTTTGTTTTATTATTCCTTTAACTGCACAGAAACATAATGAAAAGGCCCATATCAGACAATTATGAAGTTGAGATTTTAATTTTCTGATATTCAATATTAGCACTTGCTAATAACACCATGCCATTCTGTTTCTTTGCAGGATATAAATTAAAGCACGTATCTTCTCAGGAATTGCTTTTTTACACTGATTACCATGAGTCGTTTTCTTTGTAAACTTTTATTGCAAATCAAAGAAAAATCATAGCCTAAAATGACATAATTAAATAACACTGGGTTATATTACCTACTATTAAACAAAAATAATACAATGAAAATAACAATCTTTTAAAGTAACTGCTCTTTGCAGAGTGTATGTATTATGAATAATAATGGAAAATTAAGTCTCCAGGAAAAGAAAATTAATGTTATTGTAAGAACTGTAACTATGGATCTCCTGACATCTGAATGATTAAAACATTAACATTTCATTAAAAGATATAAAAACTGTATCTGATAAACAAATAAATTCTGTGCAAAGAATTCATTACTTCTTTCTATTATTAGTGCTGCTATAATGATGATAACATTAAAGTGTTTTGAAAGGAATGGATTTTCGCTTTAAGAGAAAGACTAGATAACTTAGCATGGAAGGCTAATGCCATCTTTTATGTAGTATGGTGGTGTATCTTTACGTATATTCAGTATTAAAATCTGCTTTGACCAAAATTAAAGAAGAAATTTCACTTACCATAGAGCTATAGTCTAGGATGCTTATGCCCTCCTCATGTACAGCAAACCATATGAAGGACTTCTCAACTGAGGATGTTGCTAGAGGCTAGAAAGAGAAATGCTCTTTAATTACTACCTCAATATGAGGCAATATGCAAATAATTATTAACTCTGAGCTATTCTAGAACTCTCTCCATCCACAGAGCTTACTGAGATTTATGCTGGGAGGGCACTGACGTAAAGGAGCTGGAGTAGCTGCCCAGTGTCATGTAGGCGGCCAGTGGCAGAACTAAGAACTCAACCTGATGCTCTTGAAGCTTCCCTGGTGCTTCGTCCAATCAAATGTATAATTTCATTAACAAACTTTAAAAAAAAAGCAAACCCAAACAAGTGTTTCAAAGTTTGTTCACTGGCACATATGTCTACATAAGCAAAGAACAGAGTGCTGATAATCAATTTTATATATTATACATATAGGCTGGGATTACCTAATAAAACATAATGGGTGAGGTGACAGTTCTGTGTAACACAGCTGTTAGTCGAATCAAGAGAATTAAGGTACTAGTGGTTTAAGAGAATTTGAGAGAGGCCAGCACAGAAGGCAGTGCTCTAAATACCCTTAACCCTGCATTTTGTTTTTCAGCACGATTCAGCTTCCACAGCCAGTTAATAATGCCTTTTTAATATTCTGCTAGTTATCAGATTAAACAAGTCTGAAACAAAAAGGCTATATCCAACTAAGATATAAGAAAATTAAAAGATACCACCTAGATTAATGAAGTAAAGCAAATAATAAGTGTTTTGGACAGTTACTATTATGGCATACTTAGTACTACGGCTGCTGCATTTCAGCAGTATATGGCTTAAGCATGTCAGTAATTTGACAAGAGATTCCATCAGTGCATGTGGAACACTCATTTTCAACAAAAAGGTATTACTGTTTGCAATCTATATTTACATTAAAAAAGCCCCCACCACTCCAACTCAGTCAAGTTTCTTACTTTTGCTGCAAACAGTTTAGCACCAAAGAAAGACCATTTTCTGGCTACAGTGAGGTAAATGCGCACACAGTCTGCAGCACTGTGCCCCCGGAGAGCCATCCATCTTGTAGACAATCGCTGACAAAGCTGTCTGTCGAAATGAAATATGTAATTTAGTTATTGAAAGGAATTTAAATGCTTACCCATAGCGAGTTTAATGAGCAAAAGAAAATCCATTTGTTAAAATGATAATTTAAGTTAATACAACAACTATCACTTCTACAGTATTAAATAAATCCAAAACATCATTTAGTATTTTTATGCACATGAAAATTACAAAGTATCTAATAATTTCTGCAACATTATGATTAAATATTGATGTAGCAGTTGCAGCATAAAGGGAAAAAGTCTGCTGCAGCTTTTAATGTGTCTCTACAGAAGATCAATCTACCTTTATCAGTACTCAACAGCTATGCCAGTTGTCACCCCAAAAATCCATCCAGCTTAGCACATGTATCTTTACCTGTGGCTAGTAGCAGATGTGGAAGATACAGCTTAACACTACTCTTTTGTTAGTGTTATCTGGGCACCCCCTCCAATAAATGTGCTTCTGATGTGTTCACTCTGGCTCTTTTGTGGCCCCATGGTGAGGTGGTTCAATAAAATGATCCTATGGAAAACTAATCCTCCAGAAACCCCCAAAAACCCCTCTAGCACACTGACTTGCAGGAATGAGTCACCTGGCAGCCACAGGATTATCAGATGGAGCCCAAGGAAAGGGAGGGGGAATGGGTAGTAAAGGGAGATCTTTCACTTGATGCTTATTCTGACTGAAGTTTATGAAGTCAGACTGCACACACAGCAAAAGAATGTAAGAAACAGGGCAGGTATAGAGTGATTCTTTCACTGCCACAGACTTCCAGCTCTGGCAATTGGTAGTTCCGGGACTACTTGAGCAGTTCAACAGATGTTTGACTTACCCTCCTTGAGTTAGTCTAATCTAGGGCCTCTTACACTTTGTTCCTTGAAACTGATTGCATAACTTGTCTTTGTTGTGTGTTCACTTCTGAATGCCCTTATTATCTATTGAGTATGTATTAATGTTACTTTGTGCAATTGATCAAGGCTTTAAACTTTCTCAGCCCTGTAGTGAAGAATGAGGAAAATATTTCTAGAATGCTCACTGGACTTCAGAATTGCTGTATCATTGACTTTGGATAATTTATGACACTGTTCTGCTCTTTATGTTAGTAGGTGTTGACTGAAATGAGTTGCTGATTATTTGTTTTAAATTAAGTGATACTTCACCAGCAGGTCCGCTAAGTTAACTAACGTACATTTGGCCATCTGCCAGAGAATTCACGTTGGAGTAGCGAACAGTCGCATCAGATCCTTGTGTCCTTTACTTTCAGTAGTCTGTGCGCAGACTTAATTTAATTTGCTGAATCAGGAAAGTAAGAATTTCAAAATCTCTGGGTGTTGTAATGCTGTGGAGTAACTTGCACAGCTTTTGCTGGAATGCGTGCTTAATGACAGGCCTCTGATTAGATCATAAATATGCAGAGCAAATGGATTCTTCAGTTTAGTAAGAAAATGAGTTTCAAACACCAGTCTAGGCAAATACGGACAGCTGGACGACTTAAAACCTCCTCGTTTCACTCCGAGAGTTTTAGAGAACATGACTGCAAAACACGGCTCACCTTAACTGTTCCTCTGAACAACCATGCCTGTATCTCTTAGGGTAGAACCTCTCCAAAACTTGTTTTAGTGTTTGATTGGACTTGGACTGGGAACTGACTTGCCCAGCTGGAGTTGAGAAAGGCCGTTCAAAGTCTCCAATCTCTACCTAAGGGAAAGACCACAAAGAAGAAATTTTGTGTTACTCCAGAGGAATTTTCTAGCTGGGTATTATGAACTACCTTCTCTTCTGTCTTACCAAGTATAAAGTGAGAAACAGTTTGTCAATGTGTATTTTTCACTGGTATAAAAGTTGTGCAAATAATTTTATTTCTCTTATTTTACACGTACCGTGGACAAAAGATAAATACTAGGTATAAATTGTACAAATATAATACTTACTAGTTCTGCTGTGATATTGCTAGATCTCCAGCTGACACAAACCAGTTTAGATTTATTGAGTAACACCATCAAATAACTTTCTCAATAACCTTCCTTTGAGCCTTTAATTTTTAAAAAATAAACCAGATCTTATCAAGACCATGTCTAGTAAAGGAGTCTGAGGCTTTCATTAAACAGCTGCTGCTTGGGTGTATTAGCCTGCAGAAATCACGTCAAGAATAGTGAATGAAGAGATGGTACATGATTACGTGATACTTTACCAAGGAGGTAAAGCCCTGTTCAGCCGTACTGCTGCCAGCAGCACCACAGGCTGTCAAGCGTTTTGCGGAAGCACGGAGGGTCAGCTGTACACAAAGATTCCAGCCTACTGCTGCACTCATGTGCACAAGGAGGGGGTCACTTGCATGTCAAGCCATCCTGGACCAGTTTGTTTAATTTAAAGTTTTTCCTCTGCAAAACTGCTGTGTGAGTCATTAATGCACAGGGATTTACCTGAGCTAGAAGAGCTGTCAATTCCATCGCTAGTTCTTTGTTTACGGGGAAAAGTCCATTGACTATTTGATCATTTGTCTGATATACTAGCAGCAGCTTCTCTCGGTCTGTCTCCCCGTGAACTTGAACTGAAAAATAAAGCCTCCAGAAAAGACAGAAAGTTATTAAATAAAGAAGATAGGGAAGTGCATTAGCCATGAGGATTAGCAGTAGCTGCTCAGAATGTGACATGTCTTCCGAGTTCAGTGTTGCCTTCTTTTTTTTTTTAATTTTGGCAGCCCTGCTCACCTCTTAAGAACTGGGAAAAAAAACCCTACAGTTTGTTTGGTTGGGTTTTTTAATTCTCTAGTTACACCCATTTACTATTTTTATTGCAAGCTTTGAGTCAGCCAGTATTTTTCAGATGAAGAAACTCTGCAGAAATTAAAACCAAATCTGGGGCCAAGGCAGAGAAGTTACACTTGCTACACAAACCTGTTTTTGTAAGTAAGGCGGACAGTCCTTGTGCCTTCGCATTTCCCAGGGTGTTGTTCTTTTGAGGCTTGCTCCCATTTTGAAATAATGTCACAGATCTAGAAGGAAAGCAATGCAAAACCAACTTTGCTGTCTATTCCTCTTTGAAAACATCTTTGAATGGAAATTGTCTACTTATTTTAGTATTGTTTTACCTATTACATACCAGAAAGATGCATAGCTTGAATTTTTAAACTTAGTGAAAGGGAACTTTACTTACATTTCTTAGTTGGAGCATTTAATAATTAATGTTTTTGTCGTGTATCTTGCAACATACCCACTGTCTTTGGAAACGAGCCGTGACATGCTTATATGGAAAGGCCAGGTACTTGATGTAACAGCAGGCAATGAATGTGTAGTTATACAGAGTGAGTTGTTCCATAATTAATTGAATGCCTTTGATCTCTGCCTTCTCTTTCTGCTGCATGCTGGAGTTTTTCAGGGCCTTTCTATTAACTGCTACAAAGTTTGCATGAAGTTTGTTACAAAGTGCAGCGAGAGAAGCGGGGTAGGTGAGCATATGGGGAGAAGGTGGAACAGGGGTCCTGCGAGTCCTGCAGGGCTTCATGTCACCATCCCTTCATAAAAGAGCCTTCCTGGAAGCAGTAATGTGACCAGCTTCTGAAATCGCATTTACCAAGAAAATAAGTGCATTATTAATGCATTTTGCTTTCCATATGATAACTATTCTAGTCGGGGAAGAGATCTGCTCATGATGACCCTGCTTGTGTTTGTCACTAAGGCCTGGTTGTACCACACTTTGTAACTTGAAGTGCAGCTGTGAACACTGGCCGGAGGGTGCAAAAGAACTACTTGATAGAGGCACAAACATTTATTATTCACTAGTTGCTAAAAAGTTTTTAAAAAATTCCTACTATTTTACTAAAGCATAGATGATACTGTATTTTGCCAATCTTTACTGCAAAGAATTGAATACTGGCAATTAGAGGGAACTAATATTCAGAATTCAGAACAATAAGCCAAACATCGGAAATTTCCTGAACTGAACCCTAATTATTCTGTATTTAGATAATGAAGCATTTATTTTTTTTCTTCCCCAGTGTGAATGACTTTTAGGACCTTAAATGGTCATCTTTTGGAGCTATACAAGCAATGTTAACTGAAATCTCTAAATGCAACTTGGACTCCAATTGCATTTTAAAGGACACTGATTAGCAACGGCTTACTTCTTCTTTTTTTAACCCAGCAGCTACTTCTATGAATAATATCAGTCTCCTCGACAAAGCTTTTAAATATAGTTCACTGAATTCATTTCAGCAATTGAAAAAGTAATTTTTTTAAATTTTAATCTTTCCTTTTACATTATGAGGGAGAAAACCTAAAGACAGTTTTCGGCCTGGAAAATGTCTTCCTTTACATTGTCTGCAGACAGATCTGTAAAATGAAGATATTCTGTTGTTTTATATGCCTAGCTCATTAAAGGTTTTTATTTACCTTGATGTTTCCTTGAAGACAGTGCTCTATATCCTTGCCAGAGGGATCATCAGAAAACAGTGCAAATCCTGACTGAGCTGGTTTTCTCATTCCTGTATCCTGGTTCAGGGTATTCAGAAATTCTTCCACTGTGGTAGATGCATCAAACCCAACAACCTAGAAGAATAAATTTTGGCTGCTTTTGATCAAGTTTATTAACACACACACCCCCACACCCACCCACCCCAAACAAAACAAAACAAAAAAACCCAAAACAAAACCAAAACAATAGACATCTAAGATATTGAAGGATAATACCTCTACAATAACAGTGGCAATATAAAACCCATTTCATCCCCTGTGAATAACTTAGTTATAGGAAATTAAAAAAATCCATAAAGGGCTTGGAAAAGATTCAAGGTCTCCACATGGGAAGTCAGTTTAGTGGCGTTTTTGTCCATTCAAAAATTGACAAACTTCCCAGCAGATTACACATTACAGCATTTTGTTTATAGAACCAAAGTCACTATAAAAGACTCCAAATGTAATATTTTTTGTTTTCTTTTCTTTGTTTATACTAGTGTCTTTGCACTTGGTACACTTCAATTTCTGTTACAGAAAAGGATCTTGGACTTATATTTTGGGCTTCTTAGTGGTTACAATTAGAAAGTATCTGTTGAATCTAGCTTTAGAGATGCGTACAAGAGTTTGCAATACCACTACATTGGTTAGTTGCTGATCCCACTGTAGGAATTTATTTATTTAAATACAATCTTCATAACCCTTAAGTATACGTTTTTGAGCAATAACTAACTAATGAGCAGTTATTTGTCTTCTTCTTCAAACTTCAATTTTGAAACCTTTTAGGAAGATTTAAATACAGGTTGCCTCTTCTGCTTTACTGGGCAAGCAGTAACAATCAATAAACATAGCAGGGGGGGAAAAGCAGAGTTCGTCTGTGACCTGAAATGTAAAGTTTATTCGATATAGTCTTGATATCGTATAAAAACTTGCTTTCTTCTCTAGGAATACTGTGAATCGTTAAAAAAACTCTTTTGAGCCAGCTCTCACAGTTAGAAACACAAACCAGGATGTGAAGCAATACACATGGAAGCCCATGGAAAGTTTTCTACAGGCTTTGACTGATGAAGTCCCCAGAGAGTTAAGACTAAAGCTGTGTTTGCTCTGTAACAAATATGGTTATCCTGCATGACTGATAATGGGAGTTTCAGCTGTGCTTCCAGGCCCTCCCCGAGATCTTTAACTTTCAAGATGTCTGATGAAAGGAAGTGGAATTTAATACCTTTCCCTGTTCTTCAGTGTAATTCATTCATCTGGTGGTCAGGTTAAATATGAAACAGAACTTTAGCATTTCTCATTCTTAAGAGGTTTTATTTTTTTTTTCTTTCTTTAAAGATTTTTTTTTCCCCCAAACCTTTAATCGTAGTTGGTCAAATCCTTTTCGATTACCTTGTGCTTTCCATTGCTCGTACTGGCAGAGGGTGAAACTTGAACCATGTTTTCCCTAACACTTACAATTCTGTTTCTGATATGCCACTTCATGTATATGCTAGTAGCAAGAATTTGGCAGGTTAGGTTTTGTGGTCTGCCTGACATTACCTGATATATGCCATTCATGAAATGAACCGGAATGCTGAAGGGCAGCGAATGGTGGTAGGGGTTTCTTAGAAGAGTGGAAAGGATTTCCATTCGGGAAGGTCTGGCTTCTCGGTCTCCGTTCTGCTGGGTACGCTCTACACATCGCTGACAATATATTGCATATTTCCCAAATTCAGTCCTGTGACACAAAGAGAAATAAGGCAATTCTGGGGGACTGATAGAAAGGATAGCAAACTGTGAGTAGATCTCTCTGGGGGTGCCAAATGGGAGGAGCATTCAGGTTTCACTCTGAGATGTCCAACACATTTTTCATGTGGAATTATGAAGAGAATTAGTCCTCTGAGACCAAGAGAATTGTGCCAGAGATGAACATGGCTCAGAGTGTTTTGACATATTTTGGTTTTCATGGTTTTGCAACATACAGTCAGAGTTCCACTGCAGAGTATTTTTCAAAACAAAGGATAACTTTCCCAAGTGATGCACAGAAGTAACGTGCCCCAGTTACATGGCACTGGAGCACAATTCCACTCAAATTTAATTTAAAATGTATGTCAAAAGATCTGAAATATTAAATGGAAGATTGAAAATAAGGTACTTCAGAAAGACTAGTTGACTAGCTGGGTAATAATATTCAGGCACACCTGGAATCTGCGTTCTTCTTTAAATGAAGTTTAAGAAGCCAAAGGAATGGGTGCTGAGGCAGAAAGAGTCCAACGCAGAGAGCCAAGAGCTGCAAGCCCTGGACAAAAGGAAGACATTCACTGTTTTAAACATCTTACAAAGCAAAACTTACTGCTGTGTCTGCTGGCCAGCAGTGCAGCTTACTGTGCCAAGACAAGTAACAGACAGCTGTAAACAGGAATAAAAAACAAAACACAGAAAAAAAAGCTGAGTAAATAAGTATGTCACCTCACTGGAAGGCTAAAATGATTTCTGCTTACTTGTGTACAGCAAGTTTCTTTTGGGGCTGGAAATGGGAAAGCAGATAGGTTTCTACAAAAAGCAGTTCATACACAGGAAAAAACCCACTAAGGCTGCAAAGCCAAGCACTAAGAAATGAGGAGAAGCCTATGGAATTTTAATTCAGCTCTCCTGTTAATATATATTAAGCAATCCATAAGACATTTTCCTCCCATCAAGTAGATAGTAACCATTGAAAAAACAATTATTCAATATTTTGGTATATTTTCATTGCTCAATATGTATCCATAGGCTTCCCTTCATACAGACTGCTCTCATGTACTCTGGGTACACACTTACTAATGTTGCAACTACTTTTCTTAGAATTTTATCAGTGCATCATACTGAAATTCAGAAAATCGGGGTTCTCTATTGTGATTTATCTGACTCCCCTTGTATTAAACAGCAATTCGACAGCACAGGCACAGATACTCCCTTTCATCAAATACCTGTATTTTGATGGAGGACAGCATTGGGTCTGTTTCAGGAAGACACTGCAATAGAAGCACGTGTAGAAGACTACACCATGAATTTAGGACTTAAAACAGTGTGAGGCTGTAAATGTTTTACTGAACATTTCAGCTCTTAAAAATCATGCCAGTGGCTTATGATAGCAAAATTTATTTATCTGTAACAGAGGGAAGGCCTGGCCAGTGGTACAGAAGTACCAAAGAAGATTATGGCTAGTTTAAATTCCATCAGCCATACGTAACTTCAGGGTGTGCTAATTGACCTGAATGTGCTATGTCTGTTATAAAAGCTGGGTGGATGTTTTAGCGATGCACACATACTGGCTGTATCCCAGATATGGGCTGTTTCTAGATAATAGGTATGTCTGCTGGTCATGTTCTGCTTTCTATGGCAAGAGAAAAACCTTAATATAGTAATTTCCTTTTTCATTGTCTGATCCATCTCCTTATTCTGTAGGCATTGCTCCATCATAAGTACTATTGTTCCAGTTCTGTTAATTCTACACAAGCTATAAGTATTTCCTTTCAATTTCAGTTAATTGAACTGTTAGATATTTGGATAGTAGTGGACAAAGTGAAGAATTTTAAGTATGCATTTATAATGCAGGGTGTGTGCAGAACAGCATGACACACAAGAGGTGACATCTGTCAGAAACCCTGAGCGTATCTGAGATTCCACAACATGGCACTACAGCTTTTCTGCACACTCATGCCAGAGAGACATCTGCCATGTGGTTTAGCCCACCGAGCTTCCTGATGCAGCACCTCTCTTAGGAAACATGCAGTAAAAGAGAGTAAGATTCTATATATGATACTCCACTTAGCTTGAAGACAGCCCATTGTTTGTCCAGCCTTTAGGAACAGCACAGGCACAGATATACCCTGTCACCAGATACACATACTTACAGGGAGGATGGCATCAGCTTTGTTTCAGGAAGACACAGCAGTAATAAGATGTTTTTTATCTGATTTTAAGTAGGCAGATGCTACAGAACTACGGAGCCCCTTTCCCACCCTGAACAGTCTGTGTAGCTCCTTCTCTGCTGCTGAAATAGGTACCCTTAAAATCAATACTGGGTTACCTGTATTGGTCCTGCCTGGTTTTGTGGATGTCGACGTCTAGTCTGTTTAATAAGCTGACAACAGATCTCATTTTGAAGTTCAGGATGTGTGAGGCAGATCTGTAAAGCACTTTGGGCCAAAGATACATGGTAATCAATAGCAGGAGAGTCAACTGCAGCATTTATAAACAACTGGCAGGTCTAGATAGAAAATAATAAGCAAGTGAGTGTACACAGAACAAGCTGCAACAAATCTTTTAGACATTCTATATAAAAGAAGTGTGCTATAATTGGTCAAAATCAGTCAGTTTACCAGTAGACTAAGAAAACCCTGCTGACCCTGCAAAAAGGGGTGAAAAAGGGCCAGAATGGATGAAAAGCTATACAGAGAGACAGGATAAAACCACCTCTTTAAAAAAAAAACGGGCTTTTCACTCTGTATCTAATGGAGCGAGCTCTAGCAGGAATTGCAAGTTGTGGTGGTAGGAAAGTTTAAGGACATGCTGAACACAACTTACGCCTCCACAGGACTTTAAAATGCCAAGTGTACAGATCTCAGCGGCAGCCAGTGTAAAATGCTTGTGCAAGTAGTGAGCACAACACGGCAGAATGTACGCAGGCAAGAAAACCATACTCCCTCTCATAGATACCAGTCACCTATCTGACCTTTCACTGGGAAAGATACAAGGTCTTACTGGGATGCACAAATTCTCAGGAAACTAGGTGTAGCACAGCAGTTATGAACCCCTACATGTCTCTTAATCATGAAGCCTTTTCACTAATACTTGGAGTACATGTATGTGTATTTTTGAAATACACATACATGTGTATGAAATGTGTATGAAAATCTTTAAAAGTGAATTCACAAAACTTGGGAAATACTTTCAATAATTTTACTCTGTAACAATTTCTCTATTTATATTAACAGAATACCTCATCAGTTTTTTAAGAATAGCTACTTTATATGAAGAAAATATTTTCTTTTTATTAAAAAGAGCAGTAGAATTTCTGCCTTCTTACTCAATTTGAAATAATCTGTGATTGCTTAAACTAGAAACTTTGGCTTTGCTTTGTTTCTCTTTAGATTTTTAAAATGCCTTCTAGCTGATTTAAATATATCAACAACAAAACTTTCAACTACCATTTGTTCTTCCTGAAATCTAACTGAAAAATACTATTTCAGATACAGTTCTCTGAATACACAGATCCACTGTTAGGTTCTCTGCGGCTCATGAACTTCATGATAAAATTATTATCATCTATGATGGCCATGGATTTTTCTACTAACTTGCACTTTATCAATAACCTCACTGGAAAAGCCAAAAGTTAAAGCCTAAACTGCTTCTTCACAGCAAAAACTGATCTCTTTACATTGAAAGTGATACTCTATGGTGAGATAATATGGGGGCATTCTGCTACTGTCCATTAGTTACCTTCACTAAAGTTGAGTAAGCTTCTCTTTTCTTATCTGTTGAACATCTCTGATAAGCCAATTAATAGCCATTCCTTAGCTAGGAGTTAAAATAGTCAGTTAATAAAGAAGGCATCTGCTGTGGTTTTACCTTAAATAATTTGATTGCTTCAGTTTGCAAGGCTTCTGATGGCAGTGTTGTAAGAGGGGAAGCAATTCCTTCTTTGCTGTGGCAAAGGGTAGGATGTCTCCAAATCTGAGAAGCTGAACAGATAAAATATACAGAGTTTGCAATTAATTCAGTTCATAAGTACATTAAGTAAAAAAGTATCAGAAGATTAGTATGTTCAAACAAAACCAAACTTACTGGTATCACCTTCCATATTTAATAATTTGCAAATAAGTTGTTCAAACTCGGATCCAACATTTACACTGGTACTTCCAGCTGCAACTGTCAGATGATAAAGCCACGTGTCCTGAAGTAGAAAAACACACAGTAGCTCACTCATTCGGTGTTGGAAGGAGCTGCTTCTTCAAGATTTTGCTATCAACTTGAAACTTGCTGAAGCCCAAAGGAGTTTCTCTTTGCTTTAATGCACCTGTATTCAGGGTCTCTATGTTACAAACATTAAGCAAGGAAGATTGGATAGGGCTCTCTTCTGAAGTCTTTTACCCTCAGAAAACATGGCTAATTATCAGAGCATTCTTCCTTTCCTTTTCAGAAAGCTAACGTTAGTGTCTTTTTATCACTGCCAGGTCCCGCTAACCTGGGGATAAGTCCAGAAGATTACTTGAGAACAATGAAGCAATAATAATAAAAATGGTTTTAACCATACCTCTCATTTCTCCTTCACTTCAGTAGGGGAGTCTTCCCTACTGTTAGCCTTACCAGTGAAAACGGGTAAGAGTATCCCCAAACCTCACAGAAACGTCTGCTACAGGTCTTTCTACAAGTTAGCATAATGTAAACAAAATTCTCCAATTAGAGCATATTTGATATTCTGCATCGTCTCCTTATGTAGGCAAGCCTGTTTATTTTCATCTGGTTTTAACAAGGATTAACTACGATAGCATGGGTTTGCAAACTCTGATCGATGTTGATGAAGCAGGACCTTCCCCTTGCGTATTATATCAAACTACAGGCCAGATAACAGGTTGTCCTCCTCCTCCCTTTTAAGAAATGTTCATATCACAGGACCATACTCATAGACATCTTACTGAAACTCAGAAAAAAAAGCCCTTTTATTACCTTCTCATGTTTGGATCCTATAAGGAGATAAGTGGGTCCTTGATCTTTGGGGTGGATAACAACAGTGTAATGTGTTGATAATAAACTGCGACCACTAGCCTCATAATCTTCATCAGAATCGCATGATCTATCGACTTCTTCAACCTTCGCCTCAAAAAGCTTGATTTGACCAAGAGGAAACTAAAAGTAAATATCAGAAGTGGTGAGAGAGCAAATACTTGCTTTGGTGCACATTGATTTTGTATTTCTTATTCTACAGATAGAAAGAAAAACATGAACTACCATCAAAATCCATTTGTATTTATTCATTTTCAGTCCTGCCAAGGAATGTCAGATAAGGCGGCTGTTGCAGACAGCAGGAGGAGAATGATACGTGCCAAAGTCTGAAAGTGAGATTTTTAAAAATTCTTTTCCAGGTCTGCTTCTGTACATCGTTAATGCAACAAATGTCTGCCAGGGTGAAAGAAGTAATTCTTCAGAGTTTCCAGACCTGGTTCCAAGCAAAAATTCCCTGGGTCAAGCCTAGAACTTTAATTATAATCTTGTTATTTCAGAGGACAGCAGTGTAGTGTTGACCTATCTTTTTGATAATGCTATAAATTCAAAACGTACGTTTTTTGTGTGGTAGACTTTCTCAGTTGGTTTCATTCTCCAGTCTGATATATCACAGCACTTCACTCTTAAGTTGTATATATAATTACGATCATTTACCAGGAAATATTTTATATGAAAATCCATTCAAAAGGAAATTTTCACAGAAGTAATTATTTCCTGGTCATTGTCAAAAGGACGCCACAGCAAACACAAATACAGCATGCCATCAGTGATAGCCCTGATGGAGGATCACAGTCCTTACTGAGTGTTTTATGCAAAGCTCCCTTCCTCCCCACAGCACCACTGCTCCTTCTCTAGCCGTTCCGACATCAGGATGTTCCAAAGGGCGTTATTTAATGGTGGAGTGAAGCAGCCGTGGCTACCGTTTCTGTGCGGTTCGTGACGTCTAGCAATGCTTCGTGATTCAGCAGAAAGACAGGGATGTTGGTTTCCCTTTGGTAAAAGGATAGTTGGGCACTACAGTCACTGGCATCTTCCTTGTGCCACACTGAAGTCTAAGCCTGAAGTAAGTTGTCTTGAAACAGCAACACCAGTGAACAGCAGATGAGGCTTCTCAGTAATACTGTTTAAAAATTGCAAATACAGTGCTGGAGAGTAGCTGCAAGTTTGACTCAATTGAGGGTGGGTTTCTTGAATAATGATTTGGTAAAGTGAGCAGTTAATAATATAATCACTTTGACGGAAACATCCCATAGTGGTGGCTCTTAATTCCAGTGCCCTCACTAGTAATGATGCTTCTGAAGCATTCAACTTTTTGAACGAGATAAGATTCTGAGAATCAACAGATGCCATTTTACATACAAATAGTCAAGACTGATTTACTCATTAAGTTTAACTAAAACACTGTTGGCTCATTTTTTAATTTGAATTCTGTTTTGAAAGGAGGCCACTTAAATGGACTCCATTACTGTATTAACCACTGCAGATTGTGTAATTTGTTTCCACACAGACACATTCAGCTACAGCAAACATGTTTTTAGTTAACAAATTGTTGAACATTAGAAATGAGCTAGCTTTGGAAAGCTTTTCATAAATATTCTGCTTACAAAAGCTAAATTTTTATTCTATTACAAGCTAGCAAATTAGTTTCAATTTTACTTTAAAAGGGCAGGAAAACTTGTTCCAAATGTGAGGGGAATGGTCACAAGAATCTAGCAAATTCTTAGATGTTCCTGAAGGGCATGCTAAACCCGCAAAATCTTCAATGGTAAAAATGTGTAAATTCAGATACTTTAAGCATAGAGTTTTCTTCATCATAGAAAATGCAAGTTAGATATAATGTCTCTGTAAGATGAACTAGGGATTAATATTCTAGTCATTTGATTACCTGGCCCTTCATTACACTTTTTTAAAGGTATAATTAAAATAAAATGTTTTGATGGAAGGTTACTGCTATCTTACTCGTAGTTCTAGAAATGAGGTTTAGTTAGATGTTTAAAAATGGCTAAAAAAGGAAAGGGTAACGATGCAAATAACTAGCTTTATACAAAGACTACAAATTACTGGGTCTAGAGCAACTGGCAATTGTTTGCTTACATTAGAAATAAGAAATGAGATTTGTTTTGTTTGTTTGTTTAACTGTTGTTGAACGGCTCAGTGGACTGTTACCATTTTGTCAAGCATCAGCAGTCTTTTTGATAGAGCTAGGTAATAAGGGTAATAAGGGTATGAATCAAATATTCATAATCTCAGTGGTATTCACAAGAATTCTTGTAGAAATTTCCAAAATCTTGTTCCTGACCTACCTTCATTAAAAAGATGTTTCTTGATGGCAAAATACAATACCTTGGGAGCAAAAGGACAGCTGAAAAGTATGAGTAGGAAGTGTCCTTTGTCCTGTCTCTGTAGGTAAATATGACTGGAAATATTAGGACCAACAATATTTAGAAGTGTGGGTGGAGAACTGAAGGTCAGGCTCAAGGTGGAAGAGCCAGGTCTTGCTCTTCTTATCTCCTTGTGTCCTACAGGATATTGGCTGGTTGGATCCCATTTCATCCTTCTCTTTGTCAAACAGTATTTCCCTGAGGTTTTAAAATTAATTTTCTTATCCCTTTCTTTTTCTGTCCTCCATCTCCATTCCTGTCCACCTCATAAGTTGTAAATGGTGAGCTCCTTTTCCATGCTCTTTTTCCATAATCCTGGTGGGGAATGGGAACAGATCCCCTGCATAGACACACATCTGCAAAGCAGCAAACTGCATGCTGCTAGGCTTCTTTTTTTTTTTTTTTTTTCCTTTTTTGCATCACTGCGGAGGTACAGAGGCGTACCAAGGGACAGGATTTGGAAGTCAACTGAGGGATAAAAGGAACATTTAATTTCTTGAATCTTGCAGTGTCTGCCCACTGCAAACACACGAGAAAGGGTCAGCTTCCAGAAGTGAATGACAGCCTGAACTGTCAGCATATCAATGTCCCCCTTCGGCTAGGGATAAGAAGATGCAGAATATATATCACGTCCCACAGAAGGAGACCAATGGGCATGCCCTGGATTATTCTCTATTAGATCGGAACCTTCCAGGCTGACAACCTGTGAAGTCTAAGTGCTTTGTAATCAAGATAAAATGGGCATATAACTTATTGTTTAAAGTATACTTCAGCAAGTTATCTTCCACTCACCGAGGAAACAAAGAAGGGACCTACCTTGTCTTCTTGGTTACGGAAATAATACAGGATTTTTCCAACTAGGGTGCACCAAACTCTTTTGGAATATCCATGTTTCACCTGCAAGTACAGAACATTAGGAACAAGCACAGCCAGAGAAACACAGACTACATTTCACCATCTCTGAACTTTGGTGATGTTCAAATTGGTTCAAATTCCTTTCCACATTACTAAACAAATAATTGAAACTGCATAACTCTATTAAGGGCATAAGAATTAAAGCATTAGATGCTCATCTAAAGCCTAGGTAAGGCCAGTGGGAATTTTTCATTTGGCTCTGGATCAGGACTAAAGTAGTGGAAGCTAATGAAATGGAAGAATAAGAAGAGAAAGGTTCCTCTTACACAGCATTCTTATTATCTTGAAATAATCTGTCCAAGTGAGTAATATAGAAAAAGAGAGCACTCCACTGAAATAAGATGGGTCAATTAGCTACTGAAACATATGCTGAACAAAGATACCACTGAAGTACAAATGGAGAACTCAACACTTAAGAACTAATGAATTAAAAAGACAAAAAGAAAAACCAAATCAAACAACCAGAAGAAAATTATTATTGCCCAAACTAGGCGAGTTGGTAGTCCTCCTGGATTGTTCGCATTGTAAAGTACTGGGAAAGCAAATACATGTCTGTTTTGCTTGTATTTATTTTATTGTAGGACCACTTTCATCTAGATATTCTTAAGAAAAATTGAATACAGCAGATTGGGGGAAGAGTAGTGTTCCTACCTTTGTAAGTAATCCTTTCATGGTTGGCTTGATTTCAGGCTGTATGAAAAGAGGGCTGGCAGCCTGTATTTTAAGAACATTCTGTAGTACTTTGATCCATTCTTCTAAGATGTTGGGAGAATCCGCAGTCAGGTAGTAGGTTCGTTTTTCTGTGGTCAGCTGTGCATTAACAGAAGAGTTTGAGCTTTAAGAACATCATACATTCCAGCCCACAGTGTGGAGGTTGTACCATACACTACCCAATGCAGTTTCACAGCTTTGTGGGGGGTTTATTTTCCCTAAAGTACTTCTTATTAACAAAACATTCCTTGGCTAGATAGAGCAGACAGACTCTTTGTAAGGCTTTATCTGAACAGTGCCAAGACAGCAGAGTTGACAAAACTCAGTTTAACTGTCTCCTTTCAGACAAACAACTTCTCCAACCCAAATGGCTGGCCCCAAGACTACTCTCTTTATTTATATCTCCTATGTGACAATCTGACCTTTGTAACAATCATACAAAGACGACCACATCTGTAGTTTCTGTAACTGAAATGAATCTTTCATTTCAAACAAAGGGCACTGAGTAAATCCAAGTCCACACTTCGACTTTCAGTGCAATAGGGACTGGAACAAGGGGTCGATTTTGGGGATGGAAAGAATAAATACCCGCAGAAACACAGATGAGAAAAGGAGTCACCTGAATTGTTTGTTTTCCATCCCCCCTTTCAATGTGGCTAGATGCATTTAGCTCAATTTGACCTTGAGGTTTTCGAATGACATCACTCTGCATGGAAAGAATGGAAAAAGAATTTTTTTAATCTACCAACGAATAGCAATAAATAATTGTAGAACTCATTTAAACATTAATCTTGATAAATGCTTCCTAGTTAGACATTGAGTACCTTGTACACCTCATGAGGAACTTTAGTCCTGAATCACTCTAACTGAATGCATTTCTTTTCCTTGTAGTAGCCCTAGATTCTCAGTAAAAACAAGCTAATATTAAATAGCAGATAAGTTACATGTACTTACTGGAGATTTGTAGTATAGCAATTCGCCTCCTTTAAGCACAAACCACCGTCGTTTCCAGGTCTTTACTTTGCCACCCATTTTTAATAGATAACCAGATTTTTCCAAAGGTTCCTGATCATTCAGAAATTAGAGAAAAAGTAGTTAGGTACACATAAATACCTATAGCCCTCAGAAATATGTATAAATACACACACAGATATTTTAATGACTTAAAGCATGCTAAATAATAATTACAGTATCTGATGAGACTTGTAGTCCAATCACAAAGTTTTTACAAGCATCAGTTAAGACAAATGCCATGCGTGTGGGATACCTAATTACTATCCTTACTGGAGGATAAGTGATTTGCCCAGAACTGTACCAAAGAATGAAGAATGTGATGATTCCTGATTTTACTTTCTAATTATTTATATTAAATAAGGAAGAAAAGGAATACAATGTAAATATTTTTTCCCAACTTCAGGGCCTAACCTGCAGACCAGATAGAGAGCACTGTAATTCACAGCTCTGCACAGACATACCATTAGTGTGTACACCTGAGGAACAAAGTTCACAGTTTTGCTCTGTCAAGAAAACTTAAAAACCATCTTCATCAGCAGGCAGTCAATCCACTTTTATGTCAAGACACTAATTACTAACACAGGCCATTAAAAAACAGAGCAGTACCCTGTAATGGTTTGGTTTCTTTGACCTGTCCTTGCTTGGTACTCTACTTACGATTTCTCTAATGCCTAACGTTGTTTTCTCTGTATGAGGAAGCTATGGCAATGTATTACTGCACATAGATTTGTACCAATGCCTACAACCCCTTCACAGTGGAATGTCCTTCTAGTTCCCTGAATATTCAAATAACCTGATCTTAGTATTGCATACGCAATCTGATACCAGATCTGGTTCCAAGAAAGGAAAATCTGAAGTGCTTTGAATTGTTTTCTGCCGATGTCTACCTATTTCCATTCATTATATAGAAAGCTCAGAATCATCCTCCACTGTCCTTCAGTCATTACACTATTACATGGCTAACTTATTGTTGGTGTATTTTACTCTTAGTGCTCATAAGGCAATCTGTGAGTTGGCAAGACTGAATATAGAGATTTGGTAGCAGTCTTTGAACATAAACATGCACACAGCACCACAGGTTCACCACTTCTTTGCAGAACTTCAGTACACACGTTTTTTCCATTATCACTAGATGAGGAAGAGGTCTTAGGAAGTTTCTGCTCTGGCTCCGAATAGTCTGTATCTACTGAATAAGCATCTGGAGGAATAGCATAGTCACTTTCTGAGGTCACAGAAGACAGAGACACCCCTGCATTGAAAGAAGAAAGATGTTTCTTTATCTTTTTTTAAATTACATTACAAAAATGACATCAGAATATCCATGCAGAAAGAATATCTGAGTGGAATCTGCAAGCAAACGGAAGTATCAACATAAATCCATCAGGAACTAATAATTTTTAAAAATATTGGCATATCAGTTTACTAGCACAGTGCTAATACCCAAATCCCATTTTCTTCATAATGGAAGAGTTTATGTCACTTGTGAATGAAGCAACAAATAAATGCCTGCTATACATTCTCACATTCAGTTACATACAACACCTTTTTTTAAGGATATACTCATACTCATCCTCTAGAAAACGAATACAGGATCTTTAATTAAACTAAGATTTCCCCCTTCCCTTTCTATCATTCGCTCTTGTATCTGCATCTCTCCTGCAGCTGTTTGTGTACTAAGCAGCTATGCTCAAGACCTGCTATATGCTGAAGTTGTCGGTGACTGCCATTATTTTGCCTCTAGTATGAATTTTTATATGGAGGTTTTCTAAAAATCTGAATACCACATTTCAAGATTTTTTTTAAGTTTATTGGTTTTAATCCTGTAAAAAATTCACCCTGTTTTCAATTCTAGTGAATCAGCAATAAAAATTCAAAATCCCCCCCCATATTCATCACAGAAGTAATTATTTTCAAATGTCCTTCTGTAAAGTTTCACTTTTGGGTTAGTGTCCTTCTCTGAAAGGTTGCTCTCCAAGACTGAAATCAATCAGCCCTGTTTCCTTTGCTTCATTAATTTTCAAACTCACTTGCCAAGTTTATTTAAAAAACCCAAAAACGCTTTTCTCCTGTATTGCTTCGGGCTTTCACAGTGGGTTCGTCTCTTCTCTTCTCATGTAGGATCTTTAATAACAAATATGCAGCGAGCTAATTATGTGCCTAGTAAAATTTGTGACTGCCTAAGCTTTTAAACAACGTGATCTCAACAAAGATACGTACAACTGTGCATTGTGGTTAAGAAAGGTTTCTACGCAGAAAGCAATGCAAGGACTATTTCTGAGAAGAAAGCACGAACAAAGGGCATGGTTCCATTTTATAGACATGGATAAATTGTGGGTGAAACCAGCTATTCAGTTAGCTAATTTACCTTTCCTGCTGTGCAGGCATGTAATATGAGATGGCATCTGCAGCCACAGCACTGGTTTTTGCTCAGCAAGATGGAGCTGCTGGGAAGCAGAACTATGGGTTCTTTTCACACCCTGAAACTACAACTACATCCCTGTGAACGGGACTCAGTGCCACGAGTGGCTGGCACTGGGAAACTCCTAGTGGGCCAGTGGCTCAAGTAGATATACTTGCTCTGTGTGACTAAGCAGAACTCCATCTGACTGGGTTTTAACATGTTATCCTGGGCTGCATCAAAAGAAGCATGGCCAGTCAGTCGAGGGAAGTGATTCTGCCCCTCTAATCCGCTCTGCTGAGACCCCACCTGGAGTACCGCATCCAGCTCTGGGGCCCCCAGCATAAGAAGGATATCAACCAGTTGGAGCAAGTCCAGAGGAGGCCACGCAGATGCTCAGAGGGCTGGAGCCCCTCTGCTATGGGGACAGGCTGAGAGAGTTGGGCTTGTTCAGCTTGGAGAAGAGAAGGCTCCGGGGAGACCTTATTGCAGCCTTCCAGTACTTAAAGGATAGGACAAGGGGTAATGGTTTTAAACTAAAAGAAGATAGATTTAGACTAGATACAAGGAAGAACGTTTTTACAATGAAGGTGGTGAAGCACTGGAACAGGTTGCCCAGAGAGGTAGTAGATGCCCCATCCCTGGGAACATTCAAGGCCAGGCTGGTCAGGCCTCTGAGCAACCTGGTCTAGTGGAAGGTGTCCCTGCTTATTGCAGGGGGGTTGGAACTGGATGATCTTTAAGGACCCTTCCAACCCAAACCATTCTATGATTTTATGTTTAATGGGAACAACTGAATAACCTTATTTTACATTTCTAAAGCAATATTTTAATGAAGGCTCTTAAAACTTGGCATCACTAGGGTCTTGGATCTTAAGTGTCCCTTGTCTTCCTAGCTAAAAATGAAATAATCCCTTTACTGCATGGGATGACACAACCAAATACTCTGTTGAGGGAACTTTTCCACCTGCTTGCTGATCACAGTAAAATGTTACTGGGTTTCATGAACTTAAACATATGCGGGGTTTTCTTCTGATGGCAATTACAATTTTCTAGGCCTTTTTTACCTACTTACAATTAAAGGTCAAGGAAGTCCGTGACGTGACAGAGTACAGACAGAATGCAGCTTCTTGCTTTAACTGTAAAAGTCACCTTTCCCTCATGACAACAGGCAGCTACTAGATTACTGCCTTAAAAAGCCATCTTTAGTAACAGTATTAAAAAGCCATGTGTAACAGTCCTTTCTCCTGCTTGAATAATAGATCTAGGCATTGATAGCTGAGCTAAAAGCCTAGATTTAAGATGTGCTTGCTGTTGAAGGAAGAGATCCATTTCTAAGAAGATCACATAAACTGCCTAGTTTTCCAAATTTCCCAGATGTTACTCGTTCTTACAGTTCTTGCCTACCTCTTTTCATAGCCCGAGGACTACCTGGACCACTTCTGCTTCGAGAATCAGACTCAGAAGTCCTTGAGCTGGACCGAGAGCTGTCTTCTTCCTCAGATCCTGACGACTCATCTATAAATGGGCTGTTGCTTATTTGAGTTGCTTTCTGGAGAAATTAACACAACATTCTTTGAGACATGCATAAAGGGCATCAGTCATTTCCTTCATACCATAGCAGAGCTCTGCTGGCTTCTTAACATTCAAAGCTGTTCTTACTTGGGTTGTGAGTTTTGGCACACAAATATCAACATAAAACTGAATTCCCTCTGCCCTCTGTATCCTCAACCACTCCCACGCTTTAAAAGAGAAACCTGAGGTAGCTGAATGCATGGGTCTTCCCAAATCACAAAAGGCTGCCAGCAAACAAACAATGCTGGGATTAGTTACGGCTGGCTATCTGACTGTAAACTGCTTTGGCACTGACACAAAGACATTTACACACACACTTTTAATTACGGCACTGAACACCATGTGGCTCTGTTTAATAATTAACAAGCCTTTGAAAAAAATCAGCAAGGAACTTAAGAACTGACTTGGGCTAGTAACATTTTATAAGCAGCAGTAATCTTTTTCCCCAGCTATTTAACGTTTCCATTACTTCTGGGTTCTGTGATCTCTAAACCTCATCTCATGACATATTTGGCATGGTAGCGTCAAATGGGAAACAGCAAGTTCCTGGATGTGAAGCTTATGGTATTTAGAAATTTCCTTTAAACATTCATACAGTTACCCCTTTCAAAGTGGTGTAGACAGGAGTGGTCATATTCTTATATATCAGAGATGTATATAATCCAGATATGGAGTATGAATTTAGTGAAACAGCACCTAAAAAAGAAACATATTGTATAAATGACCTTCCTAATTTACCCCTCAATTAACCAAACTCTGATGTAATTTTTTGCATTTTATAACTGCTGTAGGAAGCAAACTAACTCTCAAGCTGTCTTAAACGTGAGAATTATAGCTTTTTGAAATTTATAATTGTTTTAATTATAAATAAATTGTAGTCACAGCCACTAACCCTCTCTAAATTGAAAGTATAATCTCTTACCTTGGTACCTGGTATAGAATCTTCAAAGTGAATTGCAAAGAAAACTGGAGTGAACAAAGTACAATTTCAGGACAAAGTCAAGAGGAAAGGTAAAAGAAGACATTGGGAAGATAACCATTTATTATCTTCTAGGTTATAAATAGCAGATAACTAAATCTTCATGAAAGTGTCTGAGAGGAACATGGGACATTTGGTCCTTACTTACAAATCACTATAAGAAGAGAATTTTTGTCATGAGACAGTGAATAGCTAAACCACTTACTTTTGTTAAGAGACTCCACGGTGAAAGCCTCAGACATCCTTAAACCAGATTTGGCTACCGCATAAATTCTGCTTTCCTGTATAAGCAGAATGGATTTGATAGTAGATAATTAAAGCACAACAATTCCACTTCTTTTCTCCAGCCTCCCCATAGCCTCCTAATCCTTGTGTTAGCAGACCCATGCGATACAATGGTTGATAAAATGGTGTCATCAGTAGCAGCTGAAGAATGCATCCTTGTTTCACATGCCATACCCACCACACCGTAGTCTGTGTCAACCCTTTTTCACACAATGCTTGCCCTTATAGGTAACTTCCTTTTAAAAACACAGTTATCATCAGCCAAAGAAGCAACATCGAGAACAAAGACATTGTATGTTAAGAATAGATAAATGGGCATTATCGAGTCAGCTTTGCAACAGTTTTGTGTTAAAAGGCCACAATAAGAAAAACTGTAATGAAAAAAATATACATTAAAATACATAAATAGAAATGCTGCTATATTAATGCATTATTCATCTCTGAATCATTAATAAATCTCTGTGGAGGTGCAGAATCAGTGAGTCTAGACAGATGATTTTGGCTTTTGTGTAAGAAATATTAATATCTATTTTAATTCCCTGATTGATGGCTTTAAAATTTTACTTGGAGAAGTGATCAATAACTTCCGTAATGTGTAGGTGTCTTCTGTCAGCCTAATTGTCTGGCCTGTAAGTGGTACAATGGTTAAAGCAAAGGCATTGACACCAGCACTCTTAGGCTCTGTTGGTGTTAAATAAATACCAGGTGAGCATTGGCTCGTTTCATATACTCAAAAGGACCTATGTAACTTAGATGTGACATGAAAAAAATTGGTCTTAACTACAAAAAATGTGATTTTCAACAGCAGAAATACTGTGCTTCAAACCAATGTTGCTTCTCAGTTTGTCCTCAGTTCAAATTCAGAGTGACTCCCTCTCTTGTCATCAAACAGAGAATGAGAAAGGTAGAAGCAACAAAAATCATCGAAGAGAAGCATGAAAATGAGTTAGTTTCACCCACAGGAAAAATGTCTATAATAGCACTTACCCAGGAAGGAAATCGATGTAATGGAGGTGTTGGAGGTTTGTTGTTAGCACCCTTTTTTGTTGTATCACAAGGATCCTGGGTTTCAGAATTTTGTGCTTCAGCGCAGTCGTAGGTAAACGCTCCTTCACCACAGCCTATCTCCATTTTCTCTAAAACATCAGTATCTTCTCCATCCACCAGATCAATGTCTGTTTCCTGGGGCCTCCACGGACGTATCATGCTTATGGCATTTCTGTTTCTACCAAACATTCTGTCAGAACTCAGCTGCGGCTGGCTTAGATGTTTCTTTGCTAATGCTGAATTTACACTAAACACATTAGGGGTCCGTAACTTTGGAGGTGGCAGATTTGAAGGAGAATCTGATGGTGTTGTGCACTGAGAACCTGCAGAACTTGCTAGAATTGGGTGTTTGGGTGTCAGAGCAGGGGTTAAAATTGGACTTGGGGTATTTGCCTCACTGGACGAGGACGAATAATCTAGCCTCTGAGACTGAAATTTCTTATTCAGTTCATCTGAAGAACTATCTTGGTCGTTCTTTTTACTTGTCAAGTCAGAGTTGCACTTTCCACCGAGATTGTTCTGGCCTTTTCTTTGGGACCCTTGCTGCCAGGAGTACAACTTCTTGTGCTGAGTCCTCTGAACTCCAAAATTCTCTTCTTCAAATAGAGAACTACTGTCATCAGATGCTGTCAAATACATTTCACTCCCCATTCTACTGTACCTTGCGTTCTCTTCAGATGTGTGACTCGAGAGAGTCGATGCACACCGAGATTTCAGTCCTTTATTGTCTCCTGCATCCTCATCTGAACTCCAGTCACTCCCCGTAGTGCAGGAGTTCTTTGACATGTCGCTGTCTATATCTTTAGATGAACAGCTCGTTCTCACATTTTTGTTCTGCTCTGATCCAGAGGAACTTTGTTGCATTGACTTCTGACCTGTATTGCTGTCATGTGCAGGACCAGCAAAGGTAGTTTCCAGGATATCCTTCTCTAGAGGAGAAATACAATGAACACGAGAAAATTACTTTAGCAAACTTGACTGCTGAAGGATTTTGTCATCACATCTGCACACAGTAAGTAGGTAATAATTTCAAATGTGTAAGCACATTTGAGTTTTCTGAATAGTGTAAATAAGAAAACCTAAGAAAATGATGATAAATTTTGGAATGCAATTGAAGTTGCAGTGTTTTCCAAAGGGCTCTAATGGACATTACTCAAAGCTCCAGCCGAACTAAAACCAGCAATAAATGTAAAGATGAGCCAAGTAGAGCCATATTTTAAAGTAAACAGATGTATAAAACATTCCCTTCTACATCCCACCCCCCTCCAGAAGAAAAGAGTTAAGAGGGCATATAAATTAAGCTGCTTTATTAAATCTAAGGAAAATTAAAGTTTAGTAAAAGCTTGTCATGAACGTTTTACATTAACAAATCAGGTATTTTGAGCATTTGAGCTATTATTTTATTCTCAGTGGTGGATGCTTAACATACACAAGAGAGGCTTATGAAA
>NW_010251376.1:0-24471 GCF_000690775.1 Eurypyga helias | reverse complement strand
AGGGAAAGACACTGGATTAAAAATAGCTTTGCTTAGGCTGTTCACTTTTACCTGACTTTGCAAGAGAGCCCTATAGCCTGCAGCATGTCAGTGAGGCCTACGTGCTCTCCCAGAGTTAAAACAGATGCAAGAACCAGGGCTCTTCTACACATGCACTTGGGAAAGTTAATGTTAAATATCTGTATGAAGTTGAAGAGGACTGGATAAGCCAACGATTTTAATTTAATCCACATTAAAGTAATCAAGTCACAAAACTTGAACTGTTTCCATCTAGGTTCTATTTCTTACCCTTTCCCTTGAAAAAGCATTCTTAGGTCAATTTCCTCATCTATAAAAATGGAGATAACAATACACGGCCACCTTTAGAATGAACTTGGCATCATATAAATCTACAAAATACGAACAAGATCTATTTCAGTTTGTGATTTTCTACACACCTCAACCTGAAATTTTGAGTACCACGACTAACTGTGGAGAAAATGCTGAAGTCATGAGTAGTACTGTGGGGCTTAAACGAATGAGCAGAGCAAGTCTACTTCCAGGGCTTTGTGTTGCCCAAGGGAAGCAGCAAGCTGCAGTGGACTTGCTTACGCTTTCAATAGCATAACAGCACACCAATTTGCTGGCATTTGCCAAGCTTCAGTCTAATTGAGGAAATAGTATGAACTAATCAGGGAGCTTTCTCCTTCTTCACGCAGGAAACAACGGTGCAAAAACATGTCTGAGTCTGCTGGTTTTTTTGACCATGATCGTAGTTGATGAAGGATTACTGAGTTGATCTTGTTGGGTTAAGGCATAAAGCTAACAGTGGGACACCAGAGACAGCATAGGTAAAATAGATAGAAACTGGACTTAGGTGAGACTCTGCACAGGCGTAACAGCCCTCACCGAGGGACCGGCAGCCTTAAACTCCTTAACGCTACTATGCAACAAACCTGGGCCACAACAAGTTTTCCTTTGCTTCCTAAGCATCCATCAGCCACTGCATGCTGCCAAACAGTGTATTAGTGGTACTACAGAGACTCTAGTGCTCAACAGGATTTCTTCCTAATAGAGCCTAGCATTAAAGAGGGAGAGGGTATGTACTTTGAAAACAGCCGGTTCGGATGCACTGACATGGTTGTCGATTTTTGTTTCCCACCTGTTGTCAGAATAAAAAGTCAGTATTGGTGACTAGGTACCTAGCATGTTTTTGCCTTCAGTGTAGTCTGACTCTTTAGATGAAGACTTGCTTATTTCTTCAAACTTAGGAGATGGTTGAGGACTTCTTGCTCTATTTGAAAAGCATCCAAAAGTCAAACTGCCTAGTCGCTGACATTCTCCGGGTTTTTGTGTTGAAGTAACAGATTTCTTGCCCATAGCTTCTGAGGAACAGTAAGTCAGAAATCTTGTGTTAATGAGATACAGCAAGCTATGCTTCTGGTCTCTTTATTCTGCAGTGTCAAGTTGGTTTGGGTTTTTTTTTTTTTCCAGACAACTAAAATTTAGCAAAATAATAATAAAAAAATTATTACAGGAATGAAAATCCACCTGATACCCTCCCATATCAAAACAAACTCAGAGCTACATTTCTAGTTCTTTGATTAATATTTCAGTATAGAAAGAAAATACCTCTTTTAACAATTTCACAGCAATAAGATACAAAACTTGCACTTAATACAGAATGAAGACCTGGTGGAAATATCTGATCTTACTCTGCTGTGACTAAAACTTAACCTATGGATTGGTCTAGGATATATAATATGGGAAAGACTGTAGAACAATAGTATTCAAATATGTGGCAAACTTCCCTTCAGATAAATTAAGAAAATCTGTAATAGATGCTACAGCAAATGTAAGGGAGTGAGTTACCAGGCGTACAAGGTATATATGGAGGACTTCAAGGGAAGGTTAAAGCATAAAATGATGAACTGCTTCGAGAATATGAAATCCATCCTTAGGGACAGCTATTCTGCCAGAAACTGATATGAAACAAGGCTGTCCATCCTTGTTCCTAAAACGTTTTGTGGCAGACCCAGGAACAAAAAGCCCTTATCTATACCTGTAAACTGTATAAAAAGAAGTACCACATGATCATAATTTATAGCCTGTTTACCAGCATGGATACTGCAAATGGTAATACATTTCTTAATATTTTTGAGCATATCAGTAAATGTGTGTTGAAAACCAGTTGACAAATTCTTTGTGTGTCAAAAAGTCTTTGAGTACATCTCTCAGAAGGAAGTGACTGAAGGTGTTGAGTGCTGAAGTATATAGAATTGCTACTGACCAAAAAATAGCAAAGAAAACAATCCCATTTCCTCATTAACAGAGAGATGCATCTTAGATTAAAAGCTTCATATTGTTTATGTATGTATTTTGTAAATATTTATAATTCATATATTATCCATATTATGTGTGTTCTGTGTTGCAGAACCTCTTAAATAACAGAGATTCCTGTTCACCCAAGAGAAGACAATTGTGGTCTGTCTGCGTGTCTCTTTAATAAAAATTAAATTATTGTTTGCCTACACCTTCATGTACAGTCCCTTTGATGTCAATTCCCACTAACTGAAATCTTTGTGATTTCACAGGGTATTTCAGTTATGTGAGTGCACAAATTACTAGGGAACAGAAAGAAGTTTGCCACATGTAAAGAAGTTTTAAAAACATTTGTACATTTACCTTGCAGTTTAGATTGCACTGTTTTCATCTCTTTGGTTTGCTTTTGGTTGATCAAGCGAAGGTTCTGATTTTCCACCTCTAACTAAAAGCATATAAATGTGATCTCATCCATGGTGAAACAATGTTTAAAGTCATTACGTCATTTAGGCTTTCTCTGAATTTCTGTCTATCTAAGCTAGTTCAAATTATGAGCTCCTCTCTATGACTTCTCTTAATGCCGGTCTAGGCATTTGTTTATTCTGAACAATGAAATTCTCACCAATGATTATCTGCTTAACTTCTGTTAAAATCATTCTCCCAACCAAGCAAGCCCAAGCCTTAATAATTCAGAAAAAAAGAAATCTGCACTGGCATTTTTAACAAAAGCAGAGGGCTAGAATTACAAACTTGCCTGCCACTTGGCAAACACAAGAGCAAGCAGAGGAATTAGAGGGAATGATGGTGTTAGTATCTTCTACTATCCCACAGCAGAGATTAAAAAAAATAGGCACCAAAAAACTTTATACAGAGCAGAAGACCTTCTACAAGAAGAAAAAAACCCCAAGCCCACTGCTGTAGCCCGCTACCAGGAGGTAAAGGTTGTCGGTTGAAACTCCTGCTCCAAATTAGGCGAAGAAGATTTGAATCTGAGTATCCCATATCACACAGAGAGGAGCCAGCAATTTCCCTTCCCACGGCATGACACCTCGCCACCCCTGTGAAACTAGCTTGACTTTCCCCGTGTTTCAAACTAAGTACATAGTTTGAGTCAGATCTGATTTCGTCCAAACATTTTCAAGATAATTTTAGCTAAACTTTATTGCCTTTTTATTAAATTATTTCCAAAAACTCCACTCGCAGATTAACAGTAAATGTTACTTCTAGTTCCCTACTTTAAAAATAATAACTTAATTGGTTTTCAACTGGAGCGAGTATAATTTCCAGTTACCCACAACAGAGTAGGACTTTAACTTCTATGGGCAACTTTAAATACTATACATGCGAGGAGGAGAAAGCACACCTGCACACCAAAACTGGCAGCCTTAGGCAGGGCAAAGGCATGGTTATCTCACCACAGCAGAGAAACAAGGGAGGCAACTGGTCTCTCTGGAGAGTAGCCAGTGCCCCCAAAACTGTTCATCACTGAAGGGTACTGTGGACATTGGAAAATACAAAAATGATCAAGTCCTTTTTTCCGCCAGGCCCCTGTAGACTTGGTTGGCTTTCTGGGGGTTATTCACACTTTAGGCATCTGCCTGAGCAAACTCAGTTTGCCAGCTGATTGCGCTCAATTAGTGGAGATAAACTCACCTCCCAGAGAGCAGTCCTGGGCCCTTTTGCCACAAAAAGAAACCTGGTATACTGGCTGACCAAACCAGACATCACAGTTTAAGTGACATGGATACTCTGCCCTCTGTGCTGTTGCTTTCATTTTTTCTCCTTCAAGCAAGTAACTACATAGATCAACGAAACTGGGAAGCACTTTCTTTTATATGGCACAAAGACCTTCTACAGCTAAAAAGCCTAACGGTTACCCAGTCCACCATATTCCAGTCCATATTCTGTATAAGTACTGCAGCAACAGTTATACCTCATGGAGCTTGACTGTCACCCATTCCTTTATTTTAGCTGCTTTTTCTTCTATGATTTTTGCTTCTTGCAGTCTTATTTGCTTCTGAAAAAAAATTGACATAAGCATATTTTTCACTGAGTATTATAGTCTGCCTGAGTAATATCTTCAGACACAACTCCTAAGATTGCTTGAAGTAATTCAGTCTCCTGGACAGTACATGGCAATTTAAAAAAAAAAAAAAAATTATGAATAGGCCCTTCACAGAGGCTGCTGTTCCTCTTTCCTCTAGGAGAAACGAAAACTCTTCAGAGGAGATAGTGAAGAGGAAGAATATCTTTCCACTCTTACAAGGCAGATGTTCTTTCAAAGGAAGGCAGAGTATAATTTGCAAGGGAATAAACCTTATTCAAATGATACATTTCTAATGAGAACCCCTCTAATCAAACACCACAAATAATGCTAAACTTTCTGTCCTCTGTTGATTTTAGTTTTTGTTTTCCTTCTGTATAATTAAGAATGGAATTGACGCTCATCTTTTCTAACACTGCTATTTCTAACCTGTTCTTCAAGCTGTTGCTCCAGTTTTTGTATTATGTCATTTTTATCTTGTAACAGGATCTCCAGGTCTTGACATCTCTTATACAACCTGGTTTCTGATTCGCTCGTTTGAACATTTGCTGCTTTTAATTTTTCTTCCATGACCTGCACCTGTTCAGAAGGTCAAACATAAGACTTTAAGAAACATGATACTCCAAGTTAAAGGCAGTAATTTAATCACAAAATGGACTGTTAAAACTGCCCCCACACTTAAGATTCGAGATAACCCTGTAAAGTTCTGAAGCTTATTTAAGAAGAAATTCCACAGTTTGTTATGTCTCCCTATGCATCTAATACCAACAGGACTGGCAAAACATTGAGCATATAATGATTTTGGTAGTATCAGTGAGAGGCTTCTAAATTTGTAACACACAAGCTGTTAGAAACGCCAACAGGGGAAGAATGCAGTTTATGTATAGGGAGCTCTTGTTAGGCTGAATAAATGCCATTTTAATAAATAAACAATTGCACAGTGTAATAAGACCCAACAAATTATCAGAAGCATTCTAAAAAATGACTAAAAAGTACTTGGCTTGTAGTCAGGAACATTTTCTAACTCCAAATTAGTACATGAATATTTTTATTCTTAAAATTTTCACTTTCTATCTGTCTCACAGTAACATATGAAGCTTTTTAGAGAATACCAGAGATATGTTCATAAAATGTCTTCAGTAGCTATATCTTCCATTTGGAATCAAAAGGCAACTTTGGTTAAATATTAGGCATGATCTCATTTTTTAGATGACGTAAATTCTACAAGAAGAACAAACACAATAGAATAATCCTATTTAGAGACTGTATTTGATACCCTCATTTTATTCTCTTACAGATTTTCTAAAATAGGTTACTGCTTCCTCTCCCTTTTGTTTCCATATGCATCATATATGAAAGACTAATGATGCGCCAATGTATTACTCCTTACATGTATCTATTTTTGATTCGTGCTCTTGCAACCTGGTCTAGTGGAGGGTGTCCATGCCCATGGCAGGGGGGTTGGAACTGGATGATCTTTAAGGTCCCTTCCAACCCAAACCAGTCTGTGATTCTGTGATTCTTAGCTTTGACTTTATTGAACTGAACTGGATCGAACATCTCTGATAAGACAAATCAGTAGATGTAAAATGAAACTCTCTTCTCCCTTTTGAGCAATACTTAAAAAACCCAGCAATTTTCTGCATTTCCCTTCATTGCTGTAACAGACAAATAGCTAGTGGAGATATTTTTCAGTTTATGTGTATACCTGCTGAAAAGCTCTCTCCGCTTGACGATCAGCATCTATAACTTGTTTCTCAAGCTGCTGCATCTGTAGATACATAAAAACGTAAGAGTAAAATGGCCATGCCTTCTGCCCATCACCACAAATACCACAGTGAAATATATTTTCATGGTCTGTTTTGAAACAGGTAAAGAAGGACCTGGTGGTCCTGGCAGGACCATAAAAATAAATAGAAGGATAAACAGCATGTCAGACTGGGAAGATAATTCATCATTATGACTGTATTAAAACATTGTTAAGAATCTTCTACAGGAGTAAAAAATGAGTACAACTTTTCTTCATAGTTCAATTTTGTGGCTGCTATATGACCTGCTGCTCTTTTTCCCTGCTTCCAGGAGTAGAAATTCCTTTGACAATATCCCTGAACCTTTCCTTATGCAGGCTCATAGTCCTTCATGTCCTTCCAAAACCAGCAAGAGTAAAGGGTACTTGGCACATTATACAATTTGGCCGCTAATTCTTCTGAAGTCAACAAATTTAGGTTTGGGTGGGATTGTGCCACAAGATCTGTCCCAGACTCCCCCACCACCTGTGTGAAAGAAGGAGGTATGTGGCAGAAGAGACATGGTGGATTCTGGTGCTACGCAGAAAAAAAGATGTGAAAAGCAATGGATAAAGAGAGAGACCAGCACAACATGAGGAGTGAGTGCAGGTCCCAGGGTGAGAAACCTTGATCCGTTACATTTTAACGATGCCTAATAACTCACAGGCTCAACCTTTGCCCCAGGCCTCAGAAAACCCTGCATTTTACATGATTTACATGAAGGCTTTTCCAACAATGCGGAACAGAGGAGGCCAGAAAGAAACATTTAAAAAACATTTTGTTACATTTTAGTATGAGCTCTCCAGTCTGATTTTGGTCCACTATACAATTATGACTTCTTTAAAAAGTGAACTGAGATTTGAAATCATACTAGAAAGTACCTAAGGAAATGAATGTATTATTTCGTAACTTAAGGACTTACTGGTTCTCAGGAAATAACTATCTAAGACCTCTGTTCATTTGAAGAGGATGAAACATCAAATACTTAACATTGAGATACTCAATATTCAGCTTCAAAATTGTTCATAGAAAAGCATATGACACAAATAATGCAAACAAAAATAATTTATTCCTTTTTCAGTTTACTGCTTGGTTTTAAAACAGTTTCCTTCTGTCCTGTTTGTATTCCCTTTCTGCTGTCTTTCAGTTTCATTTTCTCTGTCTCAGTCCCTTTTATTTCTCTCCCTAATTATACTGTCAATTACATGAAGAGTTTTGTGTACTTTTAGCACCTCATCCAGACAAGGACACCGAGTCATCATTTTCTACCAATCAAAAACTGAAAATGGAGAAAATGAGTTTTCATTAACATAAAAAAACGCCTGCTGTGACTGATGACCTTCTAGTACTGTCTCATATGACATAAAAACACAAAGTGTGCATCGTAATACCACAACACACCCTTGATAAGAGAGCAACAAACATTTCACAATATGTATGGTCATGTTTGGGTCCCCAGTAAGCTGTTTTGCAAAGCATTTCTAAGGAAATGATTGTCCCAGCCATTCATGTCCTAACAGTCTGCATAGACAGACGAGGAGGAGATGAACCTTCATTGTTCCTCTCTGGTCACATGTATTTAGTTTCATATTTGTACAATTTCATGTTGAGATTTTAACTTTGAATTTAATTTTCAACATGTGAATTCTGAAGTTACTTTCCATTTGTATTTTTTGGTTTTATGTTCAAATAGAACTTTGGTTTACAAAACTCACTTTATTATTGTTTTTATGACATTTATTTTTTACGGAGTTGAGGATTCAGAAATCAAAGTTCTTTCTGAATATATGGTCAGCTGACATTGCACTGTAGTAAAAGCACTACGACAAACCAAGTAGAAGTGTGTCTTTCATATCAATAATAAACACTGTTAATACTGTAATATTTTGACAGAAAACTCCTTCAAATATTTATAATGTGAAATTCAGTGTTGATAAGTAGCAAGCTGTTCATCAATTTTCACAGTCAAACAATTTGTGAATGCACGTGATTGCCATGACAGTAACTGCCAATTTATTTACGTCACATAAGTAAAATTCAGTTCAGCTGTAAGGTTGTATCAAAAGCCTGGGAGATTTAATCAATGGAAATCAAGTCTGAAAATGCTGCTTGCCAGGTCCACGTAGCTGCTGTTGCAGCTCAACGAGCTCCGACCTGACTTAAACCTGAAAACAGCTGGTCTCCCCAGCAGTACCTAATGACGGCTGAACACAAGTTCAGCGGTACTGCTGCTCTTCTACACACCAGTTCTGAGTGCTGGATAGGCTGTAGTGCACCACAGACCTAAGCTCCTCCCGTGCTTCTGCAGTGAATCTGTACAGTGCCCCTCTTGCTAGGAATACATACTGTTGCACAGGACCAGGAACATAATGGTATGTTCATGTAGACTACTGGGACAAAGAATATGATCTGAATAAAGCTGCTGCTAAGATGAGTGTAAAGGTAGGAGCCAGAGGAGCTGAGAAGGTAATTACCAAGAAAAATAGCATTCAGAGTTTAAAAATGGAAGTACGAGGTTTATTTTTGCTTCTGTAAGAGCTAACTATTTCAAGAGGGTATGCTAAGAAGCTTTCGGTGATCTCACAATAAAGATATAGCAGTCAGCTTCCTGGCAACAACTAACTCTGAGATTTTATTTGGAAAATTTCTAAGGAGTCTTCAATTACTTTTAGAAGATTCCTGTTAAAAAAAAAAAGGCAATCTATATCATTCAGCAAGAATGGTGTACCATAGTTACCAAACATGAACACTTCTATTACAGTTAAACTGGTCAGCATTTCAATAATTTGATGCTACATAACAATTATGACGTAAGTCCCGGTTTTCCCCTTATTTAGAGTTTATATAGGTTTATCCCTATAGAACTCTATTTATAGAGTTCTCTTTCTCTTATAGAGAAACTCTTATAGAGTTCTTATAGACAACTCTTCCTTATAGATAAGAAAGAACTCTTACTTGTGGCTGCAACTTGAATATTGATGACCAACTCTTGACACTATACAGAGTGATTTGAAAAACAGAAAAGTGCGTTGAACTGGACCTCTGTCCCACCCTTCTATATACATCTATGCAAATCACCACTATCACTGGAATTAGCTGGTATATATCAGCTGTTTGTCTAGATATCCTTTGAATGAAATGCAGTCTGTAAAGTATTAACTGATGTAAAGTTGGCTTTCTTGGAGAAACATGGAGGGCCAGCATGTCACCGATAACATGTGGCACGTGAAGTACATTTCAGCTGAATTTTCTATCATGTTCTGAATGAGATAACTTGAAATAACGCCCCAGTTCAACAAACCTCTTGTAAGGAATATTCATGTTATACACATCTATGATTAGTTCAGGCTCATTCCAAAATTCATGAAGGATTCAGAGGTGTCCTGACATAATCTATACTGGTTTTGTTTTTAGAGAGAATATAAAGAATAAATGTTTTAGGCCCATGAACAAAAAATACATGTGTCCTGACTAAGGAACAGTATCAGCATAGGTACAGAAGAACAGGCTGGTACTTCAACCTGCACTTTCTGCTTTTCTTTTTGAGTGTAAAAATCCTGTTATAATTTACAGAAAATGTATTAGTGCATGCTGCATCAATTATCTGAATTACGGAAAATAGTATCTATTGTTAGAAACAGATTTGTTTTTAAACTTAGTAAGGAAATAACCACTCTACATCTGACACTCATCAAATTGAGCTATTCTTGTTCAAACAATGAACAGAGAAATGCCACATGTGAATAAGTACTGAATGCTTTGAAGAAACATGGCAGCAATAAAAGAGGTGCACAGCCTTGGAGGTCTGGACATTGAAGCACAACACACAGTCACTGGGAATTTTTTACAATACCAAAGCAAATCATATAGCAATTCTTTTTCAAAGTTCACCTGTAATTTTCTTGATTGTATTCAGAAACATACATTTTTGTGCAAGTAAAGCAATTTTTATTTTATTGAAACACGAGGTGCATGAAATCAAATCTATTTTTGCACCAAAGTATATAAACTCGAGTCATCACTCATAGATTTCAAAATATACTCCCTTTGTATGCATATATGTGAATATATACTTGCATTTATATACATACATACAGATCGTGCTTCCTGTTATGTGTGTTAGAGAGAAATCACAGCACTGAATTGATAATTTTCCTAATATTTGAAATAATTGTTTAATATTTTCAAAGGAAATACTTTCTTTTAAAAAAAAATATTGTTGGAATTCTTTTCATTTTGACATTTATAGGAACTACACCCTAATTTTTTATCCAAGTCAATTTTCAACATAATAACTTGTTCCACTCACATTTAAAATTTATATTATAATCAGTGCATCATACATTGTCTCCTAGTTTTTAATATTATAAACAACACAGATGTAGCATGTAGGCTTTTTGGAAATCTTTCTGAAATAAATACAGAGAGAAAATACAACCATTAATAAACGAAAAAAAAAAGCATCACTTCTCTGTAAGCCTTCCAAAGCATGCTGATAATAGGTCAGAGCTTTCAAAAAGGAAAAAGGAGTCAAAACCTAATGCTTCTGAATCAGAAATACAGCCTGTCTATCGACTAAGTGCAGAACTCCCAGTGATTTGAGAACAGTATGTTTAGAGTATGCTTTTTTTCCTTTCATTTCAATTTTTCAATTCTTCCTCATCTGAAAAAAGGCCCAAACCATCTGTGGTTGAAAAACAGTGTTCCACATAAAAAGAAAAGTACTAAATCTGTCCATTTTTAGATTTAGTGAACTATCCGGCCTCACACCACACAGGACTTACCAAAACTGAAGAAACATGGCGGTATGGTTGCTTCTATAAATAAACAAATAGGAGAAGCAAGTGAGGGATAGACCCACCTACAACCGTCTTTCCATGGTGTAAACAGATATTAACAGGTGATGAATAAACATAGGCTGGAAATTAGAAGACCATTATTTGCCACACTGAATAAACAATTTTGGAACTGCTTTCTAATATAAATGTGAAAGATCTGACTTTTTATGTGGAGATTGATAAGTTTATAAATAGTTTGAAGAATACGCCTGCCAGCTAGAGTACTGCATGTGACCAAGATTTCCCCTTTTGGTTCTATATTCCTATGTTTAAACCCAAATATTTCAGCAAATCTCTGCATTTCCTTAAGAAAAGAGCGAGTACAGCTTAAAAGCAAGTCTTCTGATTGTGAGTGACTTTGATGACCACCAGTTGTCGTGTTTTGAAATATGCTATGCCCCATCTATCCACGTATAAATCTTGCATACATTTGTTAGTTAAAAGCAGTGATAAACTATTTTAGAAGCACGACTTACACTTTTTACAAAAACGTCTCTCTTCTGGTGGTTTAGCTTAGGAAAACACAGTAATATTCCTCCTACTTCTCTAACTCATTTATTAAAAAGCTGATTGGGTATGTTCCATCCTATTTTCAAACATTAGTCCTTCTGTCTTGACACTAATTTCTCTCCTATGTATCATGTATCTTCCCTAAGGACGGAGCTAAATCTTTATAAACTATGACCAACTTCAAAATATGACCTGACCAATTTAGCCACACAGACAAAACTCCTAAAGAATAGAGATGTAAAATCAAGATACTAATATTTCACAGGAAAAATAAATGAGAAGATAATTTGTGAAGAAGGAACTGGAACATGCCTTGGGTAATATATACTTTGTTCTTTACTGGACGATTTTTTTTATCCCAAAGGCAGCACAATGATTAGAAAGACTTATCTTTTATAGAAGAGCTTTCCATTTTAACTAATTATTAGAAATCCATCTTGTCTCATAAATCTAACAAGTGATACTTCAGACCTACCTATGTTTATAAAATCAAATATGCCTTCAGTAAAAAATGAAATTGAATACTTTGGCACAGAAGTTTTTCCCTAGAACACAATAAAACCTATAAAAATATTTCTGTACAGTGTGGATTTAGTCATCAAAATGAAGACCTGCTTTCTGAATCCAATCTTCTTTTTGTCATAGATCCCCCCAAAAGGGCTAATGCTACAGGCTAAGTCTTAAGGGGCTCAGATGTTCCTTAGGCTACTCACAGATCAAGCACGGTGAATGTTCTTCACAATTTTACTGGTTCATTGTATATGGAATTTTGCTGGGCTTTATTATTTCCTACATGAAAAAAATCTTTAGATGAAAGATTTAGTTATCTGGCTTAAATCCCAAAAGCTACAGCCTTATTCTTCCTTCAGATCCCACCTGAATGGCCACCTTGGTTATGACTACTGCAAAACTCAGCTTAGTGCTCACAGTCTGGCGGCTCGCAAGCTGCACATTTCAGTGCACTCCCATTTTTCCCTTCTCCCGTCCTCTCCATTTTTAAAACCAATTAAACCATAAAAGGCTACAGTTCTCACAAACAAAGCAGTGTCAACTATTCCTCTGCAAATCTGCCATCTAACGAACTCCTCTTCATTTTATCTCTTTCTCTGTTCAGACTGTTCACCACAGGGATTATCTCTTTTCTCTGCATCAATCATGGTCAGAAATACGGAGTGTAAAAACCGTTTGGATCTTTGACACCAACTTTATATAAATATGTAGCTGTGTGTATGTATGTATACACACACACACAGACACATATGCGCTCCTCCTGCTTCTTCTGAAGATGCCTAGTAGCTTCTACAGTCTTGATGTGCAGAATCACAGTCCTGTTGACTTCTAACCACAGCAACTTTGGCACTGCTCTCCTAGTTAGGCAAAAGGCAATTGTTAATTGCAAATCTCTCTTAACTCTCCTCTTTAGCTCTTCAGCTCATTTGCATGCACTACATTTAGCACCAGAGCCTTTCCTTGGAACAAAATGAAACCCATAAAAATTAACATTCTTTGTCTGCTCAGTTTCCAAAATGATCAGGCTCAAAATTTGTGTCTGTCTCCATGACATGGGACCAGTTTTACCACTGAATTCTATTCTATTTCTTTCAAGTTCTTTTCAATATTTAAACATTGTTGTAAGAGTAATTATTTAGCTCGAAAGGTTTTCCTAGTGCTCGTTAAATGTGTGAAAAGTACATATGAAAAAAGCAGTCTTTCACATTTCAGCTGAGTTCATTATAGTAAAATTAATGATTTCTTCTGGAAACGGTATAAATTAAAAATATGGAACAGAAAAACTCAGGGAGGGAACTCTTCCAGAATTAGTAGTCTAGGCCAGCTGCCAGTAAACATACAGACTTAAAAAAGTTAAATTCACCAGTGGGATTTGGGAAGGCACTACGGTGAAGGTCAGACGAGCAGCATGTAATGTTGGAAGAATGAATAGCTGTGCTTTTCCCAATGTCATAGGACTTCCCTAAGCCTGGTAAAATACTAGGAATCTTCACTCCTTCTGGCTGTCTCCTTTTCCAACTCACATGCTGTCTTGATAGTTAAGTTACAGAGACACAATCAAATGCAAATTATGTAGACTGCTACTGTAGCACAAACAGACATTACTGTAATATTCAAACTCTTGAAAGACGGGAAGATACTGTTCAGCAAGATGGAAGATCGCACCAAAGCACTTTGGCAGGCAGGGGAAAAGAAGTTTCACGTAGTGCTTAAAATGAAAAGAGAAAGGTATCAAGAACGAGTTGCTCACCTGTATTAAAAGGCAGCTGTCTGCTTTGTTTTGTTTTGATCATCGCACTGTGATTGTGGAAATTCTGCTACTTCTGTCTCACTGAACGGTGAGTTCTCATTAGAGCCACAGCATGAACATCTGAAATAAGAGGCCTTTTTTCCTTGCCACTGCCTGAGAGAGGATGGCTTAAGAATCAAAGGTACCACTGACTGCCAAACTTTAAAAAAATTGAAAACTAGACTGAAACTGAATTAATTCCTCAAATTGAAGTGTATAGGACACCTAGGAAACACAGATGGTAAAAGAGCAAGAGATTCCAGAAATATATGTAAGGCAGCACAGTGCAGTTTGAAGACATGACAACAGATATTTAAAGCCTGAAAATACTCTCTGAGGGAATGAAAATTGAATGCATAATTTCTTAGTGCAAAAAGAGTTGCCTCCATGAAAAATGGAGAGAAAACATCTTGTAACTCCTACAAGAGACCTGCTAAACAAATACTAGATTGGCTAAGGATCTGCACAGGTACCTGCCCACTGTCACAGCAGCTTCCATCAGCCTACCCATCTCAGGTGGGCTGGAACAGTACGGATGCCCTCATCTCCGTACCACCAGAGGGAAGATACTCATCCTCTAGCCTCACAGCAAGGGCTGTGCTCTTTCAAGCCACTACCCAGCCTGTCCTCATGTCTATTGCTTCCTGAGCTCTCTTTTCTCCCCATCTTCATCCTCCCTAGAAAGAATGTGGGGTTAAGAAGTACAAAAAGAGTGAAACAACAACAAACAAACACAGTTATAAAGAGGCAGAGCATAAGCTTTTAGACAAGGGGTAAAAATAGAGTTACAGACAAAAGGATACAGGTATCAAAAGGGCATAAACAAAGCTAAGACTCTAACCATATAAACTTTAAGCTTTTATTCTCTTTAAATCTCATCACTTTCTCACGTTTGTATCTTCCTAATTGCATCTGAATTATTTTCCATGACAAGTTTTTTAAGAGCAACTGAACTACTTAAAAAGAGCCCTCATTAAGGACCTTCTTTAAGGTCCCTTCCAACCCAAACCATTCTATGATTCATTTTAATAATTTTGGTACTACGGTATTTTGCTCCTTTTTACTTTACCCTTCATAATCCTCTGAATGCAAATGGAAATACTCATTGTGCTTTTTTACAATTTTCATATTGGCAATGACTCCACGAGTCAAATGCGTTACGGACTTTTCCTCTGAAAACATTAATCTTTAAATTGTCATGCCAGAGATAACAAAACATACTGCGTCTGCTTCGTTCTGAAATGTCAAATGACGTACCATAAATACACCTGTGAAATGAATGAAAATACAGTGGGACATGGATTTAGCTGCTGCTTTGTAAGACAAAGTCAGGAACGTGTTACGCGCGTGTATACAGCGAATATACAAATGGAAGGTTAAAAGCAAACAAATCAATACAATACATATATTAAAATAATCCTCTCTCTTCATCATGTGTATTTGTTGAAAATCATTCAAAGCATAAAATAATGACCCTCAGCACTGAAGAAACAAACTTGGCGACATTCATGTGAATGCTGAGTATTACTGGACAGCCCATAATGCAACATTTGGGATAGTGCCATATTCAGTCCTTATGGGGTCTGATGAAAAGGAAATTCAGTGGAGGCTGCCCAAGAGGAAATTCAACACAGCTTTGTAGTTCTTCCATTAAAATGATTTTTTTAGTGATAGGAAAAACATTAACTTTATACCTGATGTTGCACACATATTTTAGGTGAAAAATGTACTTACTGTGAAAAGCATAAGCGTCACCAACTGTTCCTGTGACATGAAATGCTAGCTGGGAGCTAGACTTGCAGTAGAATACTGTAATCTTTTATGCAATGAAGGGTTTTTTTTTTTTAGTAAATTTCATATGCATAAGACTCAAGCTGCGTTAAAAGAAATGCTTCTACTTAAAATTCAGTTCCGTGGCCATCCTGAATTTAGCGTACTAGGGATACTTTTTACATCATTCTTTAAATTCCTGTAAAGACCTCTCCCTCTTACAGCAGCAGCTTCTGCTTAAAACTCCAACAAGGTCTCTTTCTTTGCACATTAGATTTATAAATATAGACTCTCTGCTTGGCAAAATGGAAACAAACAGAAAAGCCAAACAAATAAAACAACAGTGAATGGATTCGTTTCCTGAAAACATTGTATATTCCTTTGCTCCTCTCTCCTCTTCTCCCCAAGTTCACTACAAAGCTAAAGTCCTGGTAGCTGTACTGCTGAAATGCACTTAGAACGCTAATCTCCTGAACTCCTTAACCACTGAGGTTCAAGGATGAGTATGGCTGTACTTACAAAACCCAGTAATTTTTTTTTTAAATCAGAACACGTCTATTAGAAGAATATTCGGAAGCTTTCCCATGCTGACTGTTCATTTATTTGCAGGGGCTCTATTAAATAAACCAACTTTCTAAAGGGAGTTGATTTTCAGTGTAGAAGGAAAATGCCTGAATTAATCCACTGTCCAAATATATTTACAGAAGCACATAGGTCACAGACACAAATATTGAAAAAGGATGGATTCAAGCAAACTCCTATGAAAAACTGGGTTTAGACTAAGTTATAGAATAAATATAAGGGAAAAAACCCAGTGGCAGTTTCTGGCAAGTCATACACACAGTGTAATAGGATGTAAACTCCTTTTCCTGATTGAAGACATACCTCTCAAATACATGCAGAGGAGGAAGACTGGAGAATTACACCAATTCTTTCCTCTAACCTTGCTGTAGAGACCACCTGTTTTGCCACAGTATCACTCTCTCTTTTTTCTACAGTAATTATATAGTTTTAATACCCGTGAGGGTTTTATGTCTGTCACGCCATAGTACTGTGATTGCTGTTGCTGTTTGGAAGCAGAACGCTGTCTGGTGCTATTGTTCAATGTTTTAGTACATTTCATAGCATAGAGATGATTGTAAACAAAGCCACGAATAGAGGCCCGTGTTAATCAAAGTAGAAGTGAGATGTATTTGTGTGCTTTGCAAATTTGTTTCATTCTGTAACAGGTAACAAATCTAGAAAGTTCCTATAAATAGGTATCAGCTGTATATTAGTATCAGGATGCCCATCAAGTATTGCTCCATCAGGTCTTCACTATTCCCTTTGCTGTATCCCCAATATACATTTTGAATAACAATTCCATGCAGTTTAATCTCAAGCTAGTGCAAGTGTATCTTTTCCTTCACAAATACTGAAATTGTATAATTTAGAATTTTAAAAGAAAAATACGTGAAAAATAACCACTGCATGGTTACAAATGAAACCAACGTACAAATAAATGCAGCTAACTTAAGCGTCTATTATGAAAATTGCTGGGTTTGAACTGAGCAAGACTGATAAATCTGCAGATGAACGTCATCTAATTTTGTTGAGTTCTGACCAGTCTCTGGTGCGTGTCCTGACTGAAATCCAGCTTATGAATGGAAGATTCATATTAAAAAGTCAAAGCAACAAAGTGAGGAGAAGGATCGTTTTTCATGAAGTCTGCTAATACTCTGGAGAGTAATGTATCAAATTATCCCAACTGAATACTTGTTGGACCTGAGGTCTTCAACAGAAAATATTTTGCCCATTTTTATTTCCTGTAAACACTTCATTTCTTCTAAAAGTTCTGAGAAGGCTAAGGCAAACTAAAACAAGAGGGCTGTAACATGGCAAGTTCTTAAGCTTTTTAAATCTATTTTGGAGTCATATTTCTCACAGATGAGAGAGAATAAGTAATTTTCCTTTGCATGCTTTGTTCCAGGCACAATGCAGAAGATTTGTGATCTTATCCCTCTTATTCTGTTGGGGTTTTTTTCCGACTTCTGAAATTATACAATTATGCATACATTTCTAATAATTTAAGAGGACATTTCTAGCAGTTAAGAGCCTGTAAATGCACACTGTAAAGGAACAAAGTGAAAAGACAAATAGAAAGCATTCAAACTTATAATTATTTTTTTTAACTCAGATAGTTTTGTGAAGTGCTCTTCATGAATCTGAACTTTTTGGTTGCCAAAACTGTAATCAGCAGCAGCTGCATAAAACATGGTAGTGACAGCTGCTGGAAAGTCCCCAGAACAGTCATGTCCCATGTTTAGCCACTTAACTTCCATCCGGAGCGGTAGTGATCCAAAGAGGGTAAAGGGACAGAGGAGATGTACGACATCTAACAGCCCCGACTGAGGGAGCACCCAACAGTCTGTTGGGTGTTGCAGCAGACAGTATGGCACTCTTTGATGGATGTTCTCCTCCAAGACTGGAGATAATGATTTATTAACTCATCTGTGCACTTTGCTAACTGGAATGAAAGGCACAAGTAGTTGTCTTTTTTTTTAATTTTTAAATGAAATGTCACAGGATGGCATTTCTACAGCTGGTCGCACTTTCGAAACCCAAACTTCTGCAATACCTCTTCAGTGAGAGTTCACAGAAAAATTGCAAGATTGGGTAAAAAATTACGAGTTTTCAGCTACACTGCTTTCTAACAGCAATATTTTCAGTCATGCCAAAGCAGAGATATCTGGAGTACTAACTGTAAAAATACAGTTCCAGTGGAACTCAGTATTTATTACACAATGTTTTTACACTGCTGTAAATTTTAATGTTCACTAGACACCTACTTAAAGAAAAAAGCTTAATCCACAAAATACTAAATTTCTTTATTCCATTTTTTTCCATCTCAAACTGACATTTTGTACTTCCATGGAAGACATAAGGGCATGAATAAATAAAATGAATAGCAACAAATCGCCAAATGATATTTAGTGAAGAACTGGACGATATAGTTGAACCAACTATTGGTCTGTAAGTCTGATGTCTGTAGTAAGCAAATTAGCAGAAACTAGAAGAGCAGACTTATAGGGCATGTGGATAAGTGTGACAGATGAGGGAAGAGGCAAAGTGGCCCTTATAAAGAGGAGTGATGGCTCACAAAGCTACTGAAGTTCTTTGAGGGGATCACCAAGGCTGCAGATAGGGGAGATGTGGTTTATATAATTATTTGGATTTTGGAAAAGTGTTTAAAGGAGACAAACAGGCACAGGGTAAGAGGGAATACCGCTCCATGAATTAAAAAAATGACTCAACAATAAAAATGGTAGGCGGTTGGTTAGTTCCCACAGTGACGAGTGGCTGTCAGTGCCATCTGCAGAGATTTGTTCAGGGCATATGCTGTTCAGCGTAATCATAGACATCTGGTAACGGCCCTTGGGCAGAAAAGCGACCACGGTTTTTGATGGTATTTTGTCATTCAGGGTAATAGCAGCTTTATGACTAGAAAGAAGGCACTTACAAAATTTAGTGACCTGTCAATAAAGTAACAAATGATGCGTAACATAGAAATCTGAAGGACTTTGAGTAAGATCCTGGAATTAAGACAGATATCTCCATGAAAACATACTTGATGGTTAATTTAGCTGTGAAAGAGAACCAAATGTTAAGCATTATTAGGAAAGGAATGGAGCATGTTAACTATGCACATCATCCACGGTTCTTCATAACTACAAAAATACATGGGTTTCCTGCTTGAATGCTATTTAGTTCTTGGCCCCACCAAAAGATAGTCAAATGGGAATGATTCAAAGAGGGCTAAATGTGGATACTAAATGTATTTATGGTTTCAAAGGGAGATGGGATAAGTTCACAAAAGAGAAGCATTAACATAAATGCATAAAATGAAATTGTCACTCTACCATAGTATAGAAGGACCTGAATTTCTTTTTTCTTTTTGGAGGGAGCAATTGATGGAAACTTTAGCTCTAGGAAGAACAGAGGACTTCTGACAGAATAACTTTTTAACTAGAACTTCATTTAGGTCAGTATTAATGATAAGGGAGTTCCAAAGATTCTCTAGAATATTTATGTCTTGTACTGTTTTAATTGTCTTGTTCTCTGAAAATGTTGGCAGGTAAATACAACAGTGGTTTTTTTGTATTTCAAATATGATGAGACATAGTTGGAGAAGTCTTATTATAGGAAAAACAAGTCTGGTAAATTATATGATTCAGGATGGAGTACTGGGGAAAGTAATACTTCTGGATTTTCTCCCCAGTGATTTCTGTGTCTTAAATCAGATCTTAAATATTTAGGAAAATGTGTTAAATATTAACTTCAATGTTGTAAAAGTGATTACTGGATACATATTTTTCTCTGCAGGAGAGCTGCCAGCACGTTCATATCTGAAAATGAACATTTCTTGCTGGCAGATCTAATGTGTGAAATGCTTTCACAGCATTAAAGCATAGCCGTTTTCCATATATTTTGTTTTTAAATGCTTTTTTATTTTTCCTCCTGAAAAAATCCCAGTACTTGTAATCTCAAACCATGACATGTGATCAGCCCCCACCATCAAATAAAATCACTTACACAGCATTAAAATTCATACTGCAAGACCTACCTTTTCTGCTAACAATTCTCTGATCTTGCTTGCCTGGAGACGAAATTTCATTAACTGTGACTCCAGAGTTAAACATCTTTCCTTCCAGTTTACAGTTCCTTCTGGCTCTGAAAGTTCAGCCATGTTTATGCTGGAAAAAGAAAGGGAAAAAATCTTCACATCAAATTGAGTCTGTATTTAATGTTTGACTTTTTTTGAATATACATAGCAACTTTATTTACATAAATCTTAAGAATGCCCTCAAATTTTATACATGTACAGCTTCATAAAACTTAGTAACTACGAAGGCCCTTATCATAACAGGGAGATTTCTGAAATCTGTTGATAATATCTAGGTTTATGATAATTTCATTTCTTCAGTTATTTTGGGGCTGCAATATATTCTCCTTGACAAGCAGCGACACATCACACATTCTAATCTTCAGTTACTGAACACTTCCTTTCTTCCAAGAGGCTTGCAGAGAACTGAGCTTTTGCTGAGATAAAAAAGTGAGTTACATAGGTGTAACCTGTGAGTAGCACATTTGGTTTTATGCAAGTTGAACGTTTGGCAGATGACTCTTTAAAAAGTGTTTTCAAATTCTTACGCTTAATCAAATTGCCTTTAAAATTTTATATCCTTAATGAGATGCAAGGGGAAGTTCATGGTTCCAGATGTAAAGACAGGTGAGCAAACAGTCCCTAATGGGTCCCCCATGTGAAAAACAATCCTTTACATTAGCTGTTGCAGATCTCAGGACATCTTGCTTCATGCATGTTTTGGGCTCAAATCTGTGCTTTTATCTACAATTAACTGCTCACGCCTTCTGGAAATTAAGCTCAGTGACCTTCTAGACAAGCACTGCCTGAAAAATTATTTGGGATGAGAGCTGTCTCATCATGGCTGGAGTCTGAGAAGCCAAGAAAATCATCTGTGTGTAAGCAGAAGGACTGGGCTCTGCTGTATTCCAACTACTTGTAGACAGCTTAATAGAGAGTAAGTAGATGGCTGAATGTAACCATTCAGCCCAAGGAGCTCCCTTAGGAGCAAAGGCCCTGGCCCTTCAGAGCCTTTGTGGCGCTCTGAAGACGTAGGTTTGGCTTTGATAATAAAGCTTGAGTTCCCCCTAAGTATTCAATTTATCTCCAAAGTAACAAACAGCCATAAAAACCCCATTCAGTGGAAGGCAGCTGGAAGATCACAACACACACAAAAATTACCAGGCATAAGGTGATGCTGCAGGTTCGGCACCATGAGACGCTGACAAAGAAAGGCACGTAGTGACCGTTTCTAGTGGGATGGAGGGGGCTGGCGCAGGAGAACCGTGTGTAATACAGATCTCTACACTGCAGCTCCTGACCCCATGAGCACGGGTTAGTAAGTGACGCCTCTGAGAGCCCCCCTCCCCATGCCTGCGCCAGTCCTTCAGAAGGCTGGGTTCAAGCACTCCCCTTCCTCCCACTGTTGGGGGAGGCAGCTGCAGTTCACCTCCTTCCCCAAGCTCTCATCAGCTAGAGGAGAAGGACATATGGATTTATCTTTTACACTGTTCCTGACACCAGGAAGAGAAAAGGAAAAGGCAAAGCATGCAAGAGAAATCAAAGTCACAAACAGGATTCCAAAAAGTCCTTTTCTTCAATACATTAATATTTTCCAGGTCTCTTCTGAATTTTCAGTGCCTCAAATTACTCTCAAATTCATCATATCTAACCAGGTGAAAAACTCTGTCTCAGAAACTTTCTTTCCTTCAACATACCCTAATTTTTCGTTCCTTTCATTCCATATCTTAAGTTAGAAGGAAGAAGAGGTCACCACACTCCTCTGAAGATAACTGCTCCATTCTTGATTCCCTCTTCCTCTTGGTCCTGCAGGCTGCGATTCAAGCTGTTAAGCCTGAGGTTCCAGCTATCCTGGAATGCCCTACACAAGAATCCCCATGGAATCGCTGGGATTTAAGCACATTATTAAAATAGTTTCCTGAGCCAATCCTGCAACACCCGAATTCTAAACTTAAAGCACACAGTCGTTCCAACCGCAAGCCTTCTGGGTGACCGGGGTCTTTTACCATTTCTCCCCTTCTTGTAAGCTTGTCCAAAATCTCCCTGGACTGTCAAGGGAAGCAGGTCGCTCGCTGTTGTGTGGTCCCTAATCCTCGCTCCTCTCTCGTTGTGCACAGTTCCCACGTTCAGTGGGGGGAAGGTGGCACTTCCAAGCAACAACTTCTACTCTACAGAGGAAGCAGAAGTTTCAGTTGCAGATTGATTTGGACAGACAGCCTGGATTCTGCTCTCCTAAATATCCAGGAATGACAATTTCCTATTGGACTGTTTATTTAGGATTTTTTGTTATTCCTTTTTGACTAATTACAGCTACATAAGACAGAGATGAACTGAGCCAACATCTGGTTAACAGTAGGATATTTCAGTGTTTGTGGCAGTGAAAACATGAACGGATCAAGTAGTGAAAGAATTTTTGCTTTTTTGTAGGGCGCACTATTACAGGGTGGAGTTAAAAATGTTTGTCTTTCAACAGACAAAACATTTGAGTGGATGGATTTCTGGCAGCGAACAATGCGTTCAGCCAAGTAGTTTCTCAATGACCCAGCTAATTAATAGCCCACTGTATAAACATTACAGATAAAAAGTTTGAAAAATAACCCCTCTTTTTTATGGTGGGATGTTTGTTAGAGATTATAATAATATACTTCATATTTTCCAACAAGCCAATGGGTTCTGGAAATATTTACAGGCACATAATACACTGTTTACAATTGCGGAGTGAATGATCTTACTTTGAATCAATGACTTCCTGTTCCTTGTTTGATTCCCCAAGGGAGGAAAAAAATGAGTTCATCTCTCTTGGCTTAATAGAGTACTCTGAATCAGCAGTCGAACCTACACAGAGTCCTCCCCTTCTTCCTGCTCCAGTTCCCACCGCAAAGCCCTCTGTTTTCCCCGAGTCTTTAAAAAGAAAATCTTTTGAGAAGTAAACTAAAAAAGCGCACATTAAAGGGGTAAGTTCTAATTATGCCATCAAAAATTAATTGAGACAAGTTTGACAAGTCTGGAAAGATTAAATTCATCTTTTTCATTTTTTGAGTTTATAAACCTCTTCCTAGGCTTCAAGAAGTCAGAATGTCATATTCTCCCCCAAGGGATTGATATAATTTCCTTTTCTTTGCCGTCTGCTTGGAAATTATCAAAATACATTTCAGGGGGAAGGAGGGGACCATGTTCGAGTTTTTTGACGCATGCTAAAAATTCACATATTCCTTATCTCTCCCCTGTTTTCAACAAAACGCTGCGTTTCAACATTTGTGTTCTGTCCCTAAGTTCTGTTTGTCCTTTCTCTGCCGGAGAAAGCTTGGCAAGTCCTTCTGTTTCAACAGGAGTGGGTTTGCGCAGCACATGGTGGGTTTCCAACGCCCTCCTGAAATGTTCGCCAGCCCAAACCCATTTACCTCTCCAATTTCAGGTCCCTTTCTTCCTCCCTTTTTACCCAAACTCGGCACTTTCAAGTATTTTTGGAGCCATAAAGGTTGGACTGGAGAAAGGAAACGATGAGACACAAAGTGGACCTGTTTGGGAATCAAGGAAGTCATTCTCAGGTTTGCTGCTGGCCAGGGCCCATACTCATGTCGAAACACTGGTGACTTTATTTTCCATTTGACTCATTTTGCATAATTTTGTGCTCAGACAAACCGTAGCCTAAGCTATTTAAAACTTCCTTCAAAAATTGATTTACAAATGGTTTTTCTGCTGCTTCCTAGATCGACGAGGTAGTTTCCGTGACGCAACACGTCGGCCAGGGCTCTCCCACTCCAGCACTGGGCGCAGACCCCCGACAGCCCTCCCGATTTCAGGCCGCCCCCTCCCAGCTCAGTACTGGGCCGCTGGAATGCCATCTTCCCAGGGAAACGGCACAACCACCGGCTCACCCGCAGAACGCGGTCACATGTGCGTAGCGTAACAGCATTAAGGCACAGATGATCATTTTGCAGCCTTTTCCCGATGGCAGCGATGTTAAAGGCCGGCGTGACATCACACTAGGTCTGAATGTTTCATTTCTACGTGACATTCTGCAGGCTGAGGGCGTAGGTTCTGTAATCCCAACTGAATCCTGCATGCCTGTCTGGAAGTGGCGTTCTCCCTTTCCGTTATGGAGGGATGTCAGGGATACGGCACCGCCAACCGGGCGGGCGGCGGCTGGACCATACGGGACCTAAAGCGACCTCCAGCTCGCCGGGGTCCTGACGTGGGGACCCCGTCTGACGCGCCCCCGGGATGCTGCCGTCGGTGGCACGGCGGTGACCGAACAGAGCGTCACCCTCCGCCGCGAC